>NC_086329.1:102519916-102754916 GCF_036172605.1 Pelobates fuscus | reverse complement strand
ATTCCTTTTATTAATTTTGTAGCCCGTCTTTGCACGTTTTCTAACGCCATTACATGCTTTTTTTAGAACAGGTGCCAAAATTGCACAGCATATTTAAGATGTGGTCTTATCAGAGATTTATAAAGAGGCAAAATAATATTCTCTTCCTGAGAATTCCCCTTTTTATACGTTACAATAAAATTGCACATTGTTGCCTGTTTGTTGTCTATAACAATTCCCAAATCCTTCTCGTGTCTTGTTATCCCTAATTCACTACCATTTAGGGTAAAAATTGCTTGTGCATTCTTTACCCCGAAGTGCATAACTGCATTTTTCTACATTACATTTAATCTGCCAATTAATTGCCCAGTCCCCCAGTCTATCTAAATCCCTCAGCAGCAAATTAATCTCTTGCTCACATTGTATTACTTTACAGAATTTTGTGTCATTTGCAAACACTGAGACATGACTTTTAATGCTTATTTCAAGATCATTTATAAATATGTTAAATAGAAGCGGTCCCATAACAGAAAACTGAAGGACACCACTTACCAAATAGGTCCAGCTTGACAATGTACGATTAATGACAACTCTCTGTACTCTATTTTTAAGCCAGTGTTATACCCAAGTACACGAGTTTTCATCTAGACCAATTTCTTAGAGTTTGAACACTGGCTTAATGCTTTGTCTAAGGATAGGCAGAATGGCAAAGGATGGGTCAGAGAACGAGTCAAGTTAACAAAAAATAAAGCTGAGACAAGGGGAACCAGAGAACAAGAAATGAAGACAAGCCAGGTCAAATACCAGAGAAATCCGAGAGACAAGAAGGCACCATTGGATATACAAAACACCACAACAGGGCAATGCATTCAGGCATGTGTGGGTTTATAATGCTTGCACAGCCTGTTGATTGCTCGCCAAAATGTGTGTTGCTATCGGAATCATCATTTTGACGCGTAGGCGGTTTATAAGAAAATGTTGCTGTGTGGCAGTGTTCTGTGTTAGAATTGATGCCAGACTGATGCTGAGTGGGTAGAACAGAACAAGTGGATATGGGTGCTGTTACGCAATCTATTTCATTGTCTGTTTATTTACTCATGACTACATTGATTTACTAATTAGATTGATAGGACTTCCTCATTCTGTGGAAGTCCCAGTTTATTGGCAAGCGATTATCACGATAAATAAATTTCATAAGAGTTTGCAAACTTTTATTTCCATGTTTTTTTTTTTTTTTTATAATATGCATTAAATATAAGTAAAACTAGCCACTCAGCGAATCATTATTGCAACATAGTTGAACATTCATGTAATAAAATAAGTGTGGGGGAAGGTGGGTGTGTATTTATATAAATAATTTATTTTGTCAAATCACATGAGTCTTTGAGATTGTGAGTGTATATAAACCGTGTTACGTTGTAGAACTAACACACAGCCACAGAAACAACAGGTTTCAGTCTGGTTATATTGACAGCAGCTCTATACAAGAATATAACAGTAAGATATTTTATATCCTCTTTTTTTTTTTTGTTTATTTTAATTTACAGTTACAGTGCTGTCTATCTATCTATCTATCTATCTATCTATCTATCTGTCTGTCTGTCCATGTATCTCTCTATCTATATCTGTCTGTCTATCTACCTATCTGTCTGTCTATCTACCTATCTGTCTGTCTGTCTAGCCATGTATCTGTCTGTCTATCTGATGCTGCCTGGGGATAAGACAGATTTCATGTGTCAGTGTGTATTGTGTTCCTTTTACGTTTTTTTTTAAAGATGGTAAATTACATTTTTAGGAGCGGGGCTTGAAGTTCTTACTTCAGGAAGATGGACGGATACATGATTTTTTTCATTATTCTTACTGGAGCTATGGCACACCAAGGTAAGCCCAAAGATGGCAATGAAGGGATTAGTTGGATTCATAAAGTTCCAAATTCTACTGTTAACTCATTCAATCCAAAAGAAAAATGTCGAAAAAAGGCTAGAATGGGTGCAGAGGACATAGGGGTATGTAGTGGGTGCAGTGACTATAGTTGGTAAAGGGGGAGGCGGGTAGCAGCTGAAGGGGGTGCAGGAGGTCATAGGGATTGCAGTGGATGCGGCGGCATAAGTGGTTGGGGTGCAGAGGAAAAGAGGCTGTAGTGGGTATAGGGGGCATGGGGCTCTAGTGAATGCAGGGTCTGTAGTTTATAAAGGTTGGAAAGGAGAGTGCAGGGTTGTAGGGGGTGTAGTGGGTGCAGGGGGAAGAGGCTATAGTGGGGACATGGGTTAATAGGGGTTTCTATGGGAATAGGGGTTGTAGTGGGGGCAGGGGTTAATAGGGGTTTCAGTGGGTGCATGAGTGATAGCGACTGTAGTGGGTGCAGAAGAATTGGGAACATGGGGGAGCAAGGCATGATCCAGGGGGGCATTTATCACCCCATGTCCCTCTGTAGCAAGGCCTATATTTCTCTCCTAATGTGAAATTAACTTTTATATTATGTAAAAAAAATCTAGCTATTTTGCAAAGGAATAGTTAAAATGTTATTTCCCTTTTTGTGCCATCAGTATAGTGGTAAAGTCTATAACTATGGGGTCCACAGGGATCTGGCACATGGCATGGTGTAAGCTGGTGTATAAGTCATTTGGTTGCTGGGTGGCTGTGCATTTTAGGCCTGGTTTAGAGCATAGAACTTTTAAGCCATTGAGGTATCATTTATGAATTTAAACCAACATAAAAAATGTACATAGTGCTATAAATAATCTACCACAAAATAATGGTGTAGAATGTAAAAGACAAAGAAAAAATACGTCCCTTTTTAAATCTTCTTTTGCATAACCGAATTCCAAGATCTTTTTCCATACTGCACTACGGTGATTTTCTAAATGTCTCCTTGCAAGAGTCTCCTGTGTGCATTTCGATTGCCTTGGGGATTTGTTTGGAAGAGATGTCCCAGAAGAATAACGAAGTAACCATTTTATTTTTTCACCTGTTGTTTCATTAATCTCTGCATTTTTTGGACTTGGTTTCCACTTCGCAGGAATTGGTCCTCAATAGCTTATTGAAAGATTGGATAAAGTGGATGATACTGTACCAGTTACAAGAATTGCTAAGCGTTATAAGATGTGTGTAGACTGAGCGAGCAGCTAGAGCTGTGTATTAGTGTATTGATGAATTATTTAGTGAATTTGTAATGGTTAACAGCTCTTACGATGACATTGTGGAGTATATTTGTGAAGTTTTGTGATGTCACCAGTGATGTCATTAATGAGATAATGTCTGATGTCATATATGATGTAAGTAACATGAGCCAAGAACATATTGTATTTTTGGTAACTTAACTGTTTGATAAAGAAAACATTCTAGTTTTCACGATAGATAGATAGATAGATAGATAGATAGATAGATGCCAATAGATGAATGGGATAGCCTAGGCTAACTACCCTTATTTTCCACCTTTCCATGTTTTTCTAGATTTGGAAGATAAATCCTTAATTATTCCCAGGCAAGATGACTATTCATACTTCATTCTGAAACCAGAGGAGCCCAAGCCAATGAGCAGTTTCACTGTCTGCCTTCAATCCTTCTCTGAATTAATTGAATATTCTCTTTTTTCTTTGGCCACTGAAAAAGAGGCTAATGCCCTTTTAATTTACCCAATGCCAGGAAATATGGTCTATGTTTATGTAGGTAATGAAGAAATCCGTTTCAAGGTAGATGAAGGTCTTTATGAATGGAAGCACATCTGTGTGAGCTGGACCTCTGAAACTGGAGTGACTCAGCTTTGGGTGAATGGAAAACTGTATCCTAGGAAGGTTTGCAAAAAAGGGTATTCATTTCCTGCCTCAACCAGCGTAATACTGGGACAGGATCAGGACTCCTTTGGAGGAAAATTTGATAAAAACCAATCCTACACAGGTGAAATATCCGATGTCCACATGTGGGATTATGTGTTGTCCCCTGAAAAAATACAGAAGGTTCATTTTAGTGAATTTAGTGGGAATGTCCTCAATTGGAGGTCTCTAGAAATGCAAAAGAAAGGTGATGTCCTTATTGAGCCAAAAATATTGAGCAGGTCATCAAGAATGAAGAATGTATGTGCCATATGACAATAAGCAAATACTCTGTTATCTCACAAAGGGTTGGATTGCATCCCAGTTGATGGTACTGTTAGTTAAGGGTAATTCAAAGCAAGGAGTTGCAGATCACAAGCAAGAAAATGACAGCCACACTGTGAGATTAGACGAAACATTTGCTAAATTAGGCTGTGAAAAAAAAAACAATTATGCAAATTACTCTTACAAATGCTGCACTGAATTGATGTAAACGGGAAGGTGGTAAAAATGTATTTCTGGCTGGAATGTCTTCAACTCCGAGAATCAACCTATGAATAATGATAATCCAACAATGAATTATGATTATTATTCTCTGATTTTATCTCATCTTTGTACTATGAATTAGACATAAAGAATTGATAAATAAATGATAACTTCAATTCTTCCAATACCATTTCAATTTTAATCAATATGGAGGTATTAAATAACAGTTCAATAAATAATTTTTAATTAAACTAAACTTTCTGTTCCGTGTTCACTGCTTGTAATAGGTATATTACAACATTTTCATACCTATTAATTTAACATCCCGATTTCCAGTCGGCTGCTGGTTGCATATTTTAGAGTTGTAATATAAGCGCTGAATGTCTCATGTTTAAAACAAAAAACACAAAAAAACTTTTAACTTTACAAAACATACAGTACCCACCTTATATATTCTTTTAAGCTTTCTGTATCCCAGGCATTGGTACGTTAGTCATCATCAATGTTTTCCTTTCTCTTATCTCTTTCCTGCTTATATAACTTACTTTAATCTGTAAAAACATTGATATTACTCATTAACAAAAATAAATATACAAAACATACACACAAGATGGTGAAATACTCCTCTCTAGTCAATCTGCGTTAATATTCATATCTCCTATATATGAGTTAGCTTTTTTTTTTCTTTCTTTCTTTCTTTTCTTTCTATCATCCCTTTGATCCCTATTATCCGTTTTCTTCCTTTACTCTTTATGTTTTTATCTCTCCTCTCTTATCTTCTATCTATATTAATCCACCAAAGTCAGTTTACTTAACCACTTATTTATGTCAAAGATTTTTTTTTTTTCTTCAGATTTCTATTCAGACCTCCCTCCATCATAAGCTGCAAAGTTACTTGACTTTTTACAATTTCCCAGTTCGGTAGAGTTTTAGTTCTCCACCTTCTAGCTACTGAATTCTTCACTGCTATTTTTCTTTTAATACATTTGAATTTTACATCCTTTGCTCACAGGTCTTTGCAAGTGAGTGTGGATCAGTGGTGTACCTATCACGGTCACAGGGTTTGCATCTCCTGTGGGGCCGGGCGCAGCTGTGACTTCTACAACTGTGGGCCACCGGGGGTACCTAGATACAACCATTTCACTTGTAAGGGACCCAGGCCACCTCAGGGCCCCGCAAGCCCAGGCCCCTCACATGCACATCTCTCACTGGTTCTTTGCAAAGCTGTGTAGCAGGAAGGGACAGGAGGCTCTCTTTTAAAAAGATTACATTAACAAAATAAATATAAAAAGATAAAGATGCTCCCTTCTCAGCCCCTGCAAAACTCGGCCATTATCCTACCCAGCAAATATTCTCTCTCACACAATGCATCCCTACATACACACACACACACACACAATATATCCAACACACACGCCCACACACTGCATCCCTACACCCACACACACAATGCATCCCTACATACACACACACACACAATATATCCCAACACACGCCCACACACTGCATCCCTACACCCACACACACACAATGCATCATTACATACACACGCACACACACACACACACTGCATCCCTACACACACACACACACACACAATGCATCCCTACCATACACACACACTCAATGTATCCCAACACACAGAGAAACACACTATGCCCCTTCGATGCACGGAGAGGCTGGATGGATGAGAAGCATGGAGGGCATGAGACGCATTGGAGGGGCTAGGGGGATGAGACGTATGGAGCGGTTGGGGGGCGAGTAGACACATGGAGGGGACCATGGCATTTATTAGTAGTTACACCTCTGGTGAGGATTACATACATAATCATGTATAAGTGTATACCTCCTTGGGCAATAACATATTTTAAGGTTTTACATGCTAGAGTTAAAATTAATTTTAACAATACAAAAACCATGCACTATGACTCTAAATCCACTCCCCACTTGTTGTAACTTTAAAAGTTCTTAATATTATTTTATGGGTCGTTCCCAGAGGTAGTTCCCAGAGGCACAACGTTGATCAAATCTCATATGAAAAAGCAGGGATACAAAAAAGAACATAGCATATATTTATTGCATACTCTGAAAAAGACAAATTAGAAAGTCTCACAAAATTGGTTGGTGGGGCCTTTTGGTTTTCTACCCATTTTAAGCACCTCAGTACCAAGCTCGACAGCTTAAGTATTCCCCGATATATATTGTTCACTCTTCTTAATTTCCCCCACTTATGTCCACCTTTTTAAATACTGAAGTTCAATCTCGCTGATCACAAGAGTCACTTGCAAGGTTTTTGCAACTATCGCTCTGTGAAGGAATATGACTGGGAAAGGAGGAGACCTCATTCAGTCAATGACTGGGAAAGGAGGAGGAGAGTCCGCAGCACTGAGGGAGCCCGGCGCTGGAAAAAAGTATAACGGAATTGCCAGTTGATACATCCTTTGGAAGATCCTGCAGTGTGGGGACATCCCCTCTTCTAAAGAGCCTTACAAACCCAGAGCCAGGGGTGATAGGGCTCTGGGACATGTGAGTTTTTCTCCTATAACTCCTATCTTTCATTCCATTACCAGATGGTCTGCACTATTATTTGTGTTTTTTATGTTTACAGATTCATTTAGCGCGTTTTTTTGGTAACTTTCATTAAAAATGAAATCACATTTTAGCATGATTGTATTCCTTTCTGGAACTTGATGCAAGCTAAAATGGTACTTAATGTATTTTGTATTTTACGTATACACTTCCGATTTTGTACTCTTTGAAGTGAAGACATATTTTTTATTTACTAATCACCTTTTTGGAGACTTTTATTTGCAAATTATTGTTCTCTTGCTTTTATACAAGCGAACTATAATTTTGAATGCTATTTGCAGTGGGCTATTGCAGGGAAATAGTTAAATAACCCTCTTAAATCTAAGGGTTAATTGTGTGGGGTCCACTACTGCTTGCAAGTAGCAGCCACGTTCAAATAATTACATAGTTGCATAGTTACATAGCTGAAAAGAGACTTGCAAGTTCAGCCTTCCTCAAATTTGTTTTTTTGCTGTTGATCCAAAAGAAGGCTGAATGGCAGTCAGATTTATCCTTGGATCAAGCAGTTATTACCCTACATTGAAAGATTATATCCTTGAATATTCTGTTTTTGCAAGTATGCATCTAGTAGCTGTTTAAACATCTGTATGGACTCTGATAAAACCACTTCTTCAGGCAGAGAATTCCACATCCTTATTGTTCTTACAGTAAAAAAACTTCTTTCTTCCAGTCTAAACGCATGGCCCCGTGTCCTATGTAAAGTCCGGTTTGTGAATAGATTTCCACACAATGGTTTGTATTGGCCCCGAATATATTTGTATAATGTTATCATATCCCCTCTCAGGCGATGTTTTTCTAAACTAAATAGGTTTAAATTTGTTAACCTTTCTTCATAGCTGATATGTTCCATTCCTTTTATTAATTTTGCAGCCTGCCTCTGCACTTTTTCTAGTGCCATAATATCCTTATTTAGAACAGGTGCCCCAAATTGCACAGCATAGTCAATATGTGGTCTTACCAGTGATTTATAAAGAGGCAAAATGATATTCTCGTCCCGAGGATGAATGCCCTTTTTCATGCATGACAATACCTTACTGGCCTTGGCCACTGCGGATTGACATTGCTGCATAGTTTGTTGTCTATAACAATTCCCAAGTCCTTTTCGTGTGTTGTTATCCCTAATTCGCTTCCATTAAGGGTATACGAATTAGGGATAACAACACACAAAAAGGACTTGGGAATTGTTAAATAGAAATAGAAAGTAAATAAATAAATAAAAAAATGTAAAAGGGTAAATGATACCCTTATATTATTTTAAGGGAGGTTTAAAATGGACTGCTGCTCAGTCACTAGAAAAAGCTCCATCCCAATAATATGCCAGCCTCCAATAGCCGCACATACCATTTTCTAACCCACAAATAATAGCATGTCTTTATTCTGGGGATTATGGGTCCTCAATCTCCTAGTCACCCCCTAAAATTAATCTACCTAACCTACTCACTGTAATAATAGTGAGGTGGGAAATGGATCTAAAACTTGTTAAAACAAATATATATTTACCATCAGAAGTTTTCTTATTTCTAGTTTTTCCATTCTCCAGCTCTAGAATCATCACTAAAAACATTAAATTGCTTTAATTTTTATTTTATTTTAATAACGTTTTAATTACTTTAAGTGCTGCATTAAAGACATAAGATTAGTTAATGGAAGCAACACATTATCTGGGTAAACTGATATTTTGAAAGTGAACTTACCTAAGGTCACCCCTTATATATCTTGGTTGGACCTGATATAATATACAAGTGGTTCCAGGGATAGGGCAAAAATAAGAGGGAAGAGTGGGCACCCCTGTCTAGTACCATTACCCAGAGCAGTGGCGTACATACCAGGGTCGCAGGGGTCGCGGCTGCGACCGGGCCCGGCCCACCAGGGGGCCCGGCCGCCCTGCGACCCAGGTATGTACCCACAGGGCCAGCCTCTTCTGCTGGGGGGCCCAGGAGCCGGCCACCTCCGGGCCCCCAGAGGCTGGCCCTGCTTTCACCCGGCTGGCTGGCGGGCGCGCGAGGGAGCACTGTCCCCTGGGTGCTCCCTCTTCAGCTCCCTCGCGCACCGCACTGAAACCGGAGCCGGAAGATGACGTCATCTTCCGGCTCCGGCATCAGTACGCAGCGCTCGAGGGAGCTGAAGAGGGAGCACCCAGGGGACAGTGCTCCCTCGCGCGCCCGCCCGCCAGCCAGCCGGGTGACAGCAGGGCAAGCAACACCACTGGACCCCAGGGAATCCCCCCAGCTCTCCCACAGGTAAGGAGGCTGGGGGGATTAAATTTAAAAAACAAACAAAAAACGTGTGAGTGTGTTAGTGAGTGTGTTAGTGTTAGTGAGTGTGTGTGTTAGTGAGTGTGTTAGTGTTAGTGAGTGTGTGTGTTAGTGAGTGTGTTAGTGTTAGTGAGTGTGTGTGTTGTGTTAGTGAGTGTGTGTGTTAGTGTTAGTAAGTGTGTGTGTTAGTGTTAGTGAGTGTGTTAGTGTTAGTGAGTGTATGTGTTAGTGTTAGTGAGTGTGTGTGTTAGTGTTAGTGTTAGTGAGTGTGTTAGTGAGTGTGTGTGTTAGTGAGTGTGTTAGTGTTAGTGAGTGTGTGTGTTAGTGAGTGTGTGTGTTAGTGAGTGTGTGTGTTAGTGAGTGTGTGTGTTAGTGAGTGTGTTAGTGAGTGTGTGTGTTAGTGAGTGTGTGTGTGTTAGTGTTAGAGTGAGTGTGTTAGTGTTAGTGAGTGTGTTTGTTAGTGTTGGAGTGTGTGTGTGTGTTAGTGAGTGTGTTAGTGTTAGTGAGTGTGTGTGTTAGTGTTAGAGTGTGTGTTAGTGTGTGTGTGTGTGTGTTAGTGTTAGAGTGTGTGTGTTAGTGTGTGTGTCTGTTACTGAGTATGTTTGTGTGCGTCTGTCACTGAGTGTGTGTCTGTCAGTAAATGTGTGCGTCTGTTCATGAGAGTGTGTGTGTGTGTCTTAAGCACTTACCTTTCTCCAGCGCCGGACTCCCTTAACGCTGGGGATCTCTCCGTCCCCATCCGCCTCTCAGCTCCGAATGCACATGCGTGGCTAGAGCCAAGCGCACATTCAAACCGCCCATAGGAAAGCATTACTCAATGCTTTCCTATGGACGTTCAGCGTCTTCTCACTGTGATTTTCATAGTGAGAATCGCAGAAAATCCTCTAGCGGCTGTCAATGAGACAGCCACTAGACGCTGGATTAACCCTCAGTGAAACATAGCAGTTTCTCTGAAACTGCTATGTTTTTCAGCTGCAGGGTTAAAACTAGAGAGTGTATGTGTTTATGCATGCACTGGCATACATACCACGGTCGCACGGGTCGCAGCCCTGCGACCAGGTGCCCGCCGCCATGTGTTGCGGCCCCAGCCTGCGCAGAGTAAGCGCTCGCGCGGGGGGAGGGGGGGGCCCCGGATCAGTTTTCGCACCGGGGCCCCATGGGTTGTGTGTACGCCACTGACCCAGAGTATAGGGAGTAGTTTCTCAATCCCAAATGTATTATCAAAATTTAGGGAGTCGACTGCGCCATAACAAAAGGTGAGGCAAAACCCATAGACTCCAAGAGTTTGAAAAGATAAGACCACTGCACCCTTTTGTACGCCTTCTCTGCATCCAAAGATAGGATCAGAGAAGGCATTCCAGAGTTCGCTATTTACCAGGCAAGGTCGACCCCTCTATGGGCGTTTTCATAAAGTTATCTTTTAAGGATAAAACCCACTTGATCAAGGTAAATGATTGATGCTGGGAAGGGGCTCAGCTGGTCGGCCAAAATCTTTGCATAAAATTTCATATAAATGTTAACTAGAGAGATGGGTCTAATGGGGAGAGTAGCAGCGTTTCCCTCCCTGGCCCTGGGAGAGGTGATACATTTGAATGTGTGCCTTAGTCATAGAGATCTGGCCAACAGCGTGTAAATCTTGTTTGACTTCTCATAGCATTATCATTTTGACCAAAGCACCGATCGTGCCACATTTAGTGAGGCCTTTTTGATGGAATGTCTGATGGCCCTGACCTCCACATGCTAAGATGGTGAAGGGTTAGTTTTATGTTGTTGTTTGACCTTACCAAGGACAGATTAGATTTCAAATCCATAATTTTGACACAAAGGTGGATTATAATAAAAGGGCACTGTGTGGCAATGTTTAGTGTTAGAATTGATGACACTCAGTGGGAAGAACAGAACAGTAGTGTACAGGTAATGTTATACTATCTATCGGTCTGTTCACCCACAATTACATTCGCAGGCCTTCCTAATAGAGATATCCCGAACGGTTCGCTAGCTAACAATTTAGATTAATTCTGAAGCTGCATCCTTTTTTTATTATTTTTTTATTATTATTTTTTTTTTAGACAGAAGTGTGTTATATTTGAGAATGCTAGGCTGAACGTGCATATATCATGGCTAGTTGCACTGAGGGTATGAGTATATAGCAGTACATTGTTGTGAAAGATGGCTGTCATGTTTAGGGTGTAGCTTGCACGTTATCAACTGTGTATTTATATCAGCAGCTCCACCACTAGCTATAAATCAAGTGTGAGTTGCCCCATGAGATGAGACTAGTGAATAACATAATACATGAATGGTTAAGGTAAAGGCATGTAAGGAACTACGACAATAAACACTTTAGGAGGTGAAATAATGACATGTTAAAACGCTTGCTACTTTACGATTAGTTAATGTGCAGAGAGCAGTTCATGTGATCAAAGGCATGGTGTGGAGGATCGGCTATAGTGGGACATGGTTGGCAGGCTGCTGTTTACTGCTTGTGCTCATCCGATCCCTTCTGGGCGCCAGGTGCAGACCCTGGGAGTCCCTGATACCTGGAACAACAAAGGCAAGTCTCTGGCTGAGTGCCGGGTTCGCGGCTTGAGGTGGTGGAAGCTTGTTTTGTCGGGTGGTCGGATCTGTCCCGGTGGTGCTTCACGTCTGGTGCGGAATTGTGGTGGCTTAAGGTGGAGGCGAGTGCTTGACGTGGGGCAGGCTCTGCATTTCTGTTTGTGCCTCCGGTCCCGTCTTCAACAACTTTTGCGTTGGTGGATTTTAATGGGGACTGCTTCGCTTAGCTGTGGTGGAGCTTGTTGGGGCTGTGGTGGAGCTTGTTGGGGCTTCCTGTTTGTTACTTGCTTAAAAAATTGATTAAAGAGTCTGTCCAGCTTAGACTCAATATCCTGCCATGCTTTGCTGGTACCAGGAGGACAAGCGGCTGCCGCCATATTGGGAGAGTCGCAGATGAGTATGTCAGCCTGGGCGGCTGTGCTCTGTGCGTCCATTAGCTCCAGACAGCCTCTCAGGGGTGGACCGGGATAACCCCCACCGGTCCGAGAGGGGGGTAACGGAGCTCCTGCCGGGAGGTAGCTGCTCCTGTGCATCCCAGGATCGGGAGATCGGCCGCCTCTCCTGCCCGGTGAGCACCAGGCCACACTTGCCACGCGGAGGTAAGTAAGACTCTGTCGAGTTGCTGACCGCTATTAAGCATGTCGGCTCGGTCAGTTAGGAGCAACATTGCTGGGTCATCCCCTTCTGGGGTGAAATTCGCTTGTTGATAGCTGCTTAAAGTGAGATATTGAGGGAGCTCACACGAAGTGCGTCTTTCCTCCATGACAGCTAGGCCCCGCCCCCCGGAAGCTGCATTCTTAGTGAGAGGAGGGACAGTGTAGCTGCTGCTGATTTAATAGGGAAATTGATAGCTAGGCTAGTGTATTCAGTGTCCACTACAGTCCTGAAGGACTCATCTGATCTCTGCTGTAAGGACAGCACCCCAAAAAGCCTTTTTTAGGGCTAGAACATCGGTCTGCTTTTTTTTCCCTATGTAATCTAATTGCAGTTGCCTGCCTGCCAGCGTGTGTGTCAGGCTCACAGCGTATACTGTGCCCACTTGCCCAGTGCCACCAATCATATCTGGTGTCACAATAGCTTACATTTAAAAAAACAACAACTTTTTTGACTGTAATATAATAGCAGTCAGTTTCCTTCACACGTGTGCGTTTCAGGGCCTGCCAGGGCACAGTGTCACACCAGTGCAACCCATATCTGGTGTAACAGTAGTGTACATTAAAATAAGAACTAGAAACTTGGCTGTGAAAAAATAGCAGTCAGTTTCCTTCACACGTGTGCGTTTCAGGGCCTGCCAAGGCACAGTGTCACACCAGTGCAACTCATATCTGGGGTAACAGTAGTGTATATTTAAAAAAAAAAATACAGGGGGCTAATTGTCACCTTTCGGGGACCCTTGGTGTTGTACGTGGCTGGGTGGAGGAAGAGACCTTCAATGACATCAGTGAGGACAAGGAACGGGACATGGCTCGCTTTGTATCCAACCTTGTGCAAATGGGGAGTTTGCGGTTGTGCAAATAGACTGTTTGCGGTTGTTTGCGGTGCGTTAAACGGGGAGTTTGGTCTGTCACTGTGAAGCGGGCGTAACCCTTACACTACCTGATCGATACAACATCATACCTGATGTTTTAAAGCACGTTATTCCAAACAATTTAGGAATGTTAGGTGATATATGCCCTTTATGGATTAAAACCAGACTCTGCATCAACTATGTAATTTTCCATGGGAGTTTTGCCATGGATCCCCCTCCGGCATGCCACAGTCCAGGTGTTAGTCCCCTTGAAAAAACTTTTCCATCACTATTGTGGCCAGAAAGAGTCCCTGTGGGTTTTAAAATTCACCTGCCTATTAAAGTCTATGGCGGTTCGCCCGTTCGCGAACATTTGCGGAAGTTCTCGTTCGCCATTCGCGAACCGAAAATTTTATGTTGGCGACATCTCTACTTCCCAATTATGTGGTCCCAGAGAACTGTGTATTGGCCAATGATTACGATTAAAAATATATTTGTTGAGAATTTGCAGACTTTAATATACATCTGCTTTATAATATGTATACAATAGAAGTGGAATTGGCCACTCAGCTAATCAGTATTGCATCATAGGGGGAAATGTATTTATTAAAATAAAGGAGATGTCTACTGATGGGAAGAAGTAATCTTGCCCAGTCACATGATTCCTTGAGCTTGTGAACATATTTAGACCGTGTTGAGTTGAGGATCTAATACACAGCCAGTGAAACAACAGGTTCTAGGCTGGTGAACAAGAACTCAGATTGACAGCAGCTCTTTACAAGATTTTAAAGGTGAGATCTTTAGAAAAATGTTTATAAAAAGCATATTTTCCGTATAACTCTTGCATGATATGTATGAACTCCACCTCAGACATATTGGCCTTGGTTTAATATTTTTGGATAAGCTTTGCAAAAGATTTAATATTTTTTTGGATAAACTTTCACCCCCTGTATTTTTCAATTTGTGCCGGTATTTTTCTAATGAGATTGAGAATAATATACAATATCGGTGCTGGCCAGTAGGTGGCGCTGTATATGGAGAGAGGCAGGGATAGAAGCTACAGCTTATCCCTGCTTCTCTCTCCATGGAGGAGCAGCTATAGACAGTGCAGCCAGCAACTCACAGCCTGTAGAGACAGCCTACAGATCAGCTAAGTGAGACATGGGGGGGGAGCCTACAGATCAGTTTTGTGAGGCATGGGGGGAAGCCTACAGATCAGGTAAGTGAGACATGGGGGGGAAGCCCAGATCAGATAAGATAAGTGAGACATGGGGGGGGGCAGCCTACAGATCAGGTAAGTGAAGCCTGGGGAACCTTCAAATCAGGTAAGTGAAATACAGGTAGTTAACACAGTGAGGGAGTTTAAGCATGCGAAGGATAAGCATAAGGCTATCCTAACTATAAGATAAGGCCAGGGACTAATTAAAAATATTTTGCAACATTGGACAGATTAGATGGGTCGAATGGTTCTTATCTGCCGTCACATTCTATGTTTCTATGTTTCTAGAAACTGCTGTGCATGCTACCTAGTGATGTGGCAATAGCTCTATGTGCAGTCATTTTTATTTTTATAATTCGGTTATAGTGCCTTGATCATGAGTGTATGGCTTGTGTGGTGCATTGAATAGTGTTAACATTAAAACAGATGAGAAATTGCAACACTCAAATCAGACAATGGCAACTTGAGTCTGAGCAGCGGGTGGGGGCCCTAAATAAAAATGCCCCCCCCCCAGGTGTCTAGGGGCACCCAATCCCTTAGTCACCCCTTCCCAATTTTTTTTTTATAAATTTTCCCATGCTGTGTAATTTGACTCATAACTCTCAGACTGGTTACTTTCAATCAACCAATCAGAGTGTTGTTATGAGTCAAATTACACAGTGTGGGAAAATTCCCAAAAACGTTCCCACGCTGTGTAAAATTACACAGTGCACTCCGATTGGCTGGATTTCAAGCTAACCAATCAGAGTGCTGTGACAGGTAAATGTAGAGACTTACCTGTTAGCCTCTTCATTTACCTGTCAGAGCACTCGGATTGGATGGCTTAAACCAACCAATCAGAGTGCTCTGAGTTTAATTGCAGGGCGGGGCAAGGCTTTATAAGCCTTCTCCCGCCCTGCGGAGTTCAGTCTGCGCGGAGCCCTCCATGGGTGAAGATGGATTATTTTTTCAGCGTCTGGGTTTTTTGTTTTTTTCGTCAGATTTTTTTTTGGAGCTCTGTTTTTTTTTTTTAAAGTGCGACTGATATTATGGTTTTTTATTTGACCTTTTTTGGGGCTGAAAAAATGAGATTTTAGAAAAAGGAAGACATCAAATGGTAAGTTGTATTTCTTTTTTTTTTTTTTCAGGTACTTAGTTATTATTCCCCCCTCACTATTTTTAGGGTGAGGGGGGTAAGTAGAGATTTATAAAAAAAAGTTTGGGCGGGGGGTGACTAGGGGTTTGGGGACCCCTAGTCATCCGGTGGGGGGGTGCACATTTTTATTTAGGGCCCTCACCCACCGCTCAGGGGTGGGGGCCTGGGGGGGCAGGACAACCCGCCGCTCAGGAAGTTTTTTATTTTTATGTGTTTTCATATTTTGTATTGTTTTCTGAGTCATGGTGACACTGTATTTCTTAGGCATATTGTGGGTGTGTTTATGGGAGTGTACTTAGCGTGTTCACTGTGTCTCTGAACTGTATAAAAGGGGGCCATTGAGTCCTGATTAAACAGATTCGTTTTACCAAGTCAAGTCTATCAAGTCTAGGCTGATGTTTGGGGAACTTGGGCTATAATCACTACTGCGTTTGGGACTTGGGAGATTTATGACGGATATACTCAGCCGGAGTATAAGGGATCTGTTGTTACAATAACCAATTGCAGGTTTGGCAAAAATTTTACAAAATACAAGGAAAAAACGCACTCCAGGGACTTAATATTACAAAATATAAAACAGCTTTTATTTACATGATCCAATAAAATGTCAACGTTTCAGCTCCCAACTGAGAGCGTTCATCAGGACAACAGAACAGAACATACCAAACAATATTAGAACAGGGCTAGATAGAAAACATCACAATCTACATTTCTCATAATTGCACATTCATACTGACAAGTTTAAAAAACAAAAAAAGTATCTGGAATTTTTATATTGGCTTTATTATATTAGGAATTCACTGTAGGGATGGACCTAATACATTCTGAATATGAATTCTGCTTATTGAGGACTAATAAAGTTAATTGATTTATTTTTTTCTTTATGGACCCAATTGTACAGATTTCTCGAGGGCTGCACCGTTCCTGTTGAACTCAGTTCCCTCCTCCGTTAGATACTCAGCCAGTCTCCACTCCTTAAAAAAATCGTTAAAAACCCACTTCTTCATAAAAGCGTATCAATCAAACTGTTAATAGCTCCCGACTGATTCCTCTTCTGCAACTGTCACTAGTCTAATACTATCCTTACCTTTTGTGGCACTTTACCCCACTCCCTCTAACATGTAAGCTCATTGAGCAGGGCCCTCAACCCCTCTGTTCCTGTGTGTCCATCTTGTCTGGTTACAACTACATGTCTGTTCGTCCACCCATTGTAAAGCACTCCGGAATTTGATGGCGCTATATAAATAACATAATAACAATAAAATTTAATAGATGTGAAACTTTAGTTATTTCTCCACATTGATTTGATCTCTACTAGCAAATATGATCTTGTTAGCAAGGGTCATAAACATGTAGTATATTTTGGTTACTAACTAACCTTATTTTTCATGTACCATATTTTTTTTCTTCTAGATTTGAGAGATAAAGTCTTTGTTTTTCCCAGGCAAAATGACTATTCATACTTCATTCTGAAACCAGAGGAACCCAAGCCAATGAGAAGTTTCACAGTCTGCCTTCGATCCTTTACCGAATCAACTGAATATTCCCTGTTCTCTTTGGCCACTGCAAGAGAAGACAATGCCATTCTTATTTACCCAATGCCAGGAAATGTGGTCTATGTTTATGTAGGTAATGAAGAAATCCATTTCAAGGTAAATGAAGATCTTCTCAAATGGAAGCACATCTGTGTGAGCTGGGAGTCTGCCATGGGAATGGTCCAGCTTTGGGTTGAAGGAAAACTGTACCCAAGAAAGGTTTGCAATAGAGGGTATTCGCTTCCGGCCTCGACCAGTATAATCCTGGGACACAAGCAGGACTCCTACAGAAAAAATGTTTCTAAAAATCACTGCTTCTCAGGTGAAATACGTGATGTCCATATGTGGGATTATGTGTTGTCTTCTGAAAAAATGCAAAAGGTTTCTCTTAATGAATTTAATGGGAATGTCCTCAGTTGGAGGTCCCTGAAATTCCAAAGTCAGGGGAATGTGATTATTGAGCCCAACATACTGAGCAGATGATCAAAACTGTATTTGTAATATTCCAAAATATAAACAAATACTTTGTTATCACAGAAAAGGAAAGATTGATAGTTAGGTGGTTCTTTTAGTAATTACGGGTATTTAAAACCATGAAATTGCATATAACAAGCAAGACTGTTTTTAGGAGAATCATGAAACTTGATCTGCAAAATTTGGTTGTGAAAAAGAGATTATTGCAAATCACGTTTACAAATGCTACTCTAATGTGATGTAAATGGGAAGATAAAAAAAAATAAGATTTCTTTCATTCTGGCTGCAATGTCTTCACCCGTGAGACTCGACCTATGATTAATGACTGTTCAACAATGAATTATGACTAATATTATGTGATGTTATCTTTGTACAATGATTTGAACATACATAATTCATAAATATATGATCATAGCAGGTGGCAATAAAATAGATGCAACTCACTGATGTGTCTGATGATTGTAGATGACTTGGAAGAGCCTTGAAGAGAAGTTGGATGATATTAACGATATTCAGATTTTAATTTGAGTAACACAGATCAAAATAGGGAATACAGTATTTGCTGTCTATTAATGAATCCCATGTATTAGAATAATCTGGGAGTTCGAAAATCAGAAAGTGAATAACGTGGCAATGCTCATGATATTGTGGTTTTAACAAGTTTATTATAAAACATATATAATTTGTAGAAAATGTACAGAATGTGTGGTATTAGCATCTATGTCCCAGCTGAGTATGGTTTAACAAACAGTACAGTTCCAAACAGACAAAATGTGGGAATATATATAGCAAAATCTGAAGTACGTGTGACATTTTCTACGATATAAGAGTGAATCTTAAGAAGAAATCCTGACAAACATATAGTGAAAACAGAGTATGTTTTTTGTAATGCTAAATTTGCCTTTTTACTGTAGCATTTAACCCATGCTTTCTTCAAAGATATCTGAGAATTAGGGAAGATAATTTAACAATTGTATTTTCTTCTACCAATGGAAGTCCTCAAAGGAATCTACATAAAACGAAAGGCAATGAAAGACTAGTTAAACTCCACTGGCTGATAATGGCCTTCTCTATGAGCCATGAATCAGATCTCATCTGATTAAAAAGTAATAAAGGTATTTCTTACAGCGGGGCGATGAACACAGAACAGAAGAGATTCTCATTGAATTTTAATGGTCTGGAAAATGTCCTTTATCCCAATTAAATAAAAACAAAACAAAAATCAAACAGATGGATGGGGTAGGGACAGACTGGGACACAATATAACACCAGTTTTTTTTTTCTTTTTTAAATAATATTTTTTTAGAGAAAATTGTGTAGGGTTTTACAACAATAGTATATAAATTATGTATTGTATAATATCCCAATACTAAACATACAACACATCAACATATCAGTAAATATGGCATTTTGGAATGAGCCTAAGAACTCTTCCACGTTTCAATTATTTTCAATTATTTGTTTTAAGATATAAAACACACCATTAGTGGTTCAGTGGTGTGTTCACTATAAAGACAGTTGTATCCAAAACACAGATTGATGACATACACAAAAAACGAGACACTATATCCTCATCAGTTAAACAATACAACATAGAATTTACATAAAATGTATTGATAAATAACTCATAAATGACATAAATGATACAACTGAAGTTACTGAAAGCCCCAGACAGCCCCAGACAGGAGAGCACGCCCGACAGATCATATCAGCTCACTGTTCTGGAACATAAGATAACCTTCCAAGGTGACCATACCTCTTCATGAAAACCTGACAACCTAAAAGCCTTGCTCTTGTCTCCCCTATTTGATGGATATATGTGATTTTCCTTGACACCTCTTCAAAGTTAGGTTGGGTACTTTTCCATCTCTTTGGAAGGTTCTCCAAAGATCATAAGAATATACTGTACATGAACGTAGTTTATCTTTTTTTTTAATTGTGACCACAATAACGTTGATCCACATACAGAATTCTCAATGTATAGCCGTGAGACAGTTGACTTTAATGCATTCTGTTTTATTGTCTGTGCTAACTGTGCTGCTCTATAAAATGTATTTAAGCCTGAAAACTCCAAACCATCTTTTGATTTTGACATGTAGACTGTCCTCATTGCAGGTCTTGCTTTCTTTCCAGACCATAAGAATTTAAAAATATGCTTCACAAGAGGCTTTTTGTTTGGGAAGGTCCTGCTTCAGGCATTCAAGAATTTGATGTAGGGGCTATGCCATCATCAAGGACTAAATTTTAAATCTACTTCAGTGACGGTAATATTATATAGCGGATTCACACTTGTAAGTATTTCAAATTTGTACAAAAAAAAGGCATTGCTTTCAGTCTTTTTTTTACTGGGAAACATTAGAAAATCTATAAATACCAATCGCAGGTTACCTCTTTTTACGGAGGAATGTGTGTAACAAAGTGCTTAAAAAGTGAGAAATGATTTACAGGCAGCTCTATACACTTGTGTGGAGATATCCTCAATTCCACTAGACAGATATGTAAATTAAAGTGCGGTGTAAGTGACAAAGACCTTCACCTATAAGTGGAGCGCTCAAACACATATATGGCTTACCAAACGCTATTCCGTTCAATAGTGCAATATACAGTACATGTCAAAGAAATACAAAAAAATACAAGATAGTGCAGATGGTATATAAAGTGGCAATGCAATAATAGCAGTGATATCGTAGTGAACTTGTACACTCACATTTTAAGGAGCCTGTATATAGAAACACTTGCTCCGTATTGAGGCTTGTGTGCTTATTATGATAGCACCACCCTTCTACTTCGGCTTGGGATGATTCTCAAAGACATAAAAGAGAATGGGCCAATGTGTAGATTTGGCAGTGGAAGAACACAGGTATGAGTTAATCAATACGTCACTTCCGCCAACCGCCCGGACGGCTAAAATTACTTCCGCCAACCACCACTGCCCACCAATGAGAATACAACAAATAAAGGCACCGAGCACCCTTACCTATTAAAGGCACATACACATATCTCCCTGTATAGGGAGATTGTTAACTTGATTGTGATTGGACAAGATGCCTGCAATTCATTAAAGGGGAAGACCCAAAAGACATTTAAAAATGAAGATTCAGAGGACCAACATTACAGCTGACTGAAGAAGCTCTATTTTGAGAGTAAAACGCGTATTGGCCATTTTAAAGGACTTTTATTGAGGACTTTTAAGACATATTCATTTTGTTTTTATTTTCAATAAATGTGTTACTTTTTTTAAATCCTACTCAAGCCCTTTTTTGGAGCCTTCAAGGAATCATCATAGGGGTAGTGACATCCCCATTTGAATTGGTACAAAATTTACATACCTAGAGCCGGGATCCATAGGCTCAGGACCAGGTGAGCACCACATTTATTAACTCATACCTGTGTTTTTCCACTGCCAAATCTACACATTGGCCCATTCTCTTTTATGTCTTTGAGAATCATCCCAAGCCGAAGTAGAAGGGTGGTGCTACCATAATAAGCACACAAGCCTCAATACAGAGCCAGTGTTTCTATATACAGGCTCCTTAAAATGTGAGTGTACAAGTTCACTACGATATCACTGCTATTATTGCACTGCCACTTTATATAGCATCTGCACTATCTTGTATTTTTTTGTATTTCTTTGACATGTACTGTATACTGCACTATTGAACGGAATAACGTTTCGTAAGCCATATATGTGTTTGAGCGCTCCACTTATAGGTGTAGGTCTTTGTCACTTACACCGCACTTTAATAAACATTACAAAATGGCTATGGTGGCCACCCTGAGAAAAGAAGCTGCCAGAGGTGTCCTTTCCCTTAGTCTGAGCAATGCTGAAGTATTTCCCAAGTAGCAATCCCAAGCAGTAATTAAAACAGGTATAGCGGTTCCCTTAATCATGAGACGAGGCTCTGTGTTGAGGGTAAGCAGGAACTGTTTTTAATGGGACCACACACGACCTTTTATGACAGTCCCCATGCAAGGGACACTCCCCCCTGGACCAGATAGAAAAAACATACAAAATAATTACGTTGGCTCTCAGTTCCAGGACACTCCCATATAGAATAAGGCAATCCCTCCCCTATGCCTGGGAGATAAATGAGTCAGGAACTGTACTAACTCAATTATCTCCAGGCAAAAAAAAAAACACACCCCGAATGTACCCACAAAAGCCAGGAAACCCCACAAAAGTTATATCCCCTGATAGCCCCAATCTGGGTGACCAACATATCCCAAAATCACCCAGATCGGTTCAGGGGTTTGGGATTTCCATTGAGGTCTTTTCTGACCGACAGCAAACGAGGCGCCTGCCCAAAAGAGTTCCATATATTCAGGCTGGGCAGTTGGTCTCTTTTGGGAGTTCAACACATAATAAAATACCAAAAGTATATGTTCGTATGAGAGCTGGTCGTGTGCCCCTCATTCGGGAGTTTGTTTCTACCGAATGTCGTTCCAGTTTGTCGAATTAAACCGAACATACATGGGGCTGGAATTCCCAGCGGTGTTCGCCGCCATCAAGTGGCCGATTTCAGTTCCATACACTCGACAACCAAACACCGCTGTATGCGTTTGCGAAGTTAAGATGGCTGCCACCTCGTGTTTGGCCATACAAACAACTGCCACCCAGCCGACCACTTAGAATGTTGGTAATTTGTGGTGAAAAGAGATCAGGCAGGTTAATGAGCAGCACACGACTGTTCTGGGTGGTCAATCCATTTGATATATGGTTCGGAATATGAACCAAATTCATCAATCTGTTCTGTGGTGTTCGTATACCTGACCAGTCAAATAAAAACAATAATCCAGGGACAGGGAATCTGTCACAATGGCCATCCTTGATCAACTGTAATACCAAACTAGGAGTATTTGTATGGCTCTACTTGCCCTTTAACCCCTTAAGGACACATGACATGTGTGACATGTCATGATTCCCTTTTATTCCAGAAGTTTGGTCCTTAAGGGGTTAAGACCCAGCCAAGGACATAGTATACTATTACAGAGACTTCGGACCATATACCTTATGCAGCAAAGGACATTGAGCTATCCACCATGTATTGTGTATTCACCTTGTATGCAGCATTTGACTGATTGTTCGGTAAAATCACTCAGTTTATTATACGAGTGAAACTACCGAACAATCAGACCACCCCAGGAATAAGTGTGCCTCCAATAACCATTTGCAACAATGTTGCAAACAGGTAATTGGCAATCCGTGCAGTATGAGATTTGTCCTCTGGGTGGCCGCCATTCGGGAAACGAACATGTGGCAGCGGCCATCTTAAATTCCCGAACAGCGGTGCTTTGTCGTCAAGTGTCTGGAACTAAAATCGGACACTCGACTAGGCAAACACCGTTGAAACCTCTAGACTTCTATGGATTCGTGCTAAAACTACCGAATTAGTCGCCGTTCGGTAGAAATATTCATCCGAACAAGGGGATTTAAATGAAGGCAAGCAACAGCTATTTTATTCGGTATTTTCATCCGGTTATATACATGAACAGAGACCGACCACAAGGCCAAAACTCATGGAACTATTTTCGGCTACTTTGCCTATGCGGTCGGTCAAATCTTTGCTTCCCCTTAACTCCCGAACCCCTGGTCTGATCTGGGTGATGTTTCTCACCCAGATCAGGGCTACCAGGGGATATCACATTTAAAGGTGTACCTACCATATTTGGGCTACATCATAATTATGTTAACTGCTCAGCTAAGGGGAGGAGATGTGTGGGAGGTAACGTCTATGTGATTGGTGTACTGTATAATTAATGTGAATCCCTCCCTTGCATGGGAGAATGCTTTAAAAGAAGGTGGTTAGGAATTCAACTTGAGTTCTACTCCTGATACTGTGTGTCGTCCAGTGATTGGGAAAGGTGATGGGATACTATTGGACTTTATTGCTGATTGTGCTGGATATTCTCTTGGATTTATTACTTGTTCCTGCATCCTTTTAATATACCAGTGGAGTTAAGCTGTGGGAAATCAGCTCTCCGCTACACTCATGTTTTTTTTTTTTTTTATATTCTTTATTTTGTCGTGCATAGATAAAACATATTACATTTACGCCAGCGAATGCCACAACAGCTTTCCGCCAGAGTTTACATGTTCAGACAGTTGTTTGGCATGGATAAACAGTGCACTTTTTTTTTATTTAAGGAGAAGCAAGCTTATAAAACAGGAGTAGGGGATCTGTCTAGGGCCGTGTTAGGTACTATGGTGATGCATATCATATATAACGTTCAGGTTGTAAGAATACACCGGCTAGGTGGATACGGGCGCTAGACATTGCTTATGGTAGGGAGGCCACCCAGTCTTTTAGTAGCTAGGTGCCAAGTACTAGTGGGGTCAGGTGGCTTAGGAGGCTTTGCGGTATAGGCAGAAAACAGATTATTAAATCACATGCTGTAACTATATATCCGTGTTGTGTGTGTGAGAGGGAACTGCAGGGTTTTTCTCTGACATGTTCAGTATCCCCTTGTACATGTCCCACTCAGCCTATGCCCTTAGTGTGCAAACAAGGTCCAGACCTATTTGCAGGGTAGCATTTGTGCACCAGCCTGCCTCCACGGCTCCTTGCGTCAGTGGGGACTGGCACCCAGCATCCGCCGGTTGTCCTCTCTGTGCGAGCTTGAGCATCGTAGGGCCGGTTCTGTGGGGTCCACTGGGACTGGAGCTGGTGTGGGTTGCGTGTGG
The DNA here is from genome assembly GCF_036172605.1 of Pelobates fuscus. Lineage (NCBI taxonomy): Eukaryota > Metazoa > Chordata > Amphibia > Anura > Pelobatidae > Pelobates > Pelobates fuscus. The sequence goes on along the minus strand of NC_086329.1, from coordinate 102,730,687 downwards.
TTCTCCGCTGGGTTCGTGTTTGAGGCGCGGCTGTCAGCCGCCGTCTGCACCCGAGTGTGGTCTCCTGCCGCCGCGGGTGTCGGCGATGCCTTCTCTCACGGCCCTTCATTTTCTTGTGCCGAGGTTGCTTGTGCGGTTTGGTCTGCCGCCATGTTGAGGCCTGTCTGGTAGCCTTGACTTGCGTGATGTTCAAGATTGGAGGCAACTGCTTGACTTGTTGGCTGCTTGTCTGCTGCATGGTTAGCGATTGTGCTCTGCCCTCCAGCTTACGCCAGAAATTGGCGAACAGTGCATCTAGTTTCTGCAGGATGTCGGGCTCAGGGTCAGTGCTGTCGGGGAGACACGTGGCGTCCGCCATGACGGCTGGTGCGCCCGGTAGCTGGCAGTGTGGTGATGCTGCACCCTGCGTTCCCTTCAGTTTTGGATGGCCTCCTTGGGATGGACCGCGATCACCCCCGACGGTCCGGGGGGGAAGGGGAGTATCGGGGTTGTTACTCGGCTGGAGTCTGCTTCCCACAGTGCCGGGCCTGGAGATCGGCCGCCTCTCCCGTCCGACACTTGCTAGGCCTTGTATTGCGGTGCTTGTCGCCTGTGTGCATCGGGTGCCTTATATGCCGGCATGTTGCTTCCCAGCCCCTTCGTGGGTCATATAAGTTGAGTGCTGTCGCTTTGTTCAGGGTTATTTGGCTTGGTGGTGCCATTAATCGCTCTGCTTGTGTAGGAGCTCTGCTCAGGCACGTCTGTCCTCCATGCGAGACAGGCCCCGCCCCCTACACTCATGTTTTTAACATATTGAGAAGGTAGATAGAAGCTGCATAGACCCTCGAGGACAGGTGATGTTTTTGAATGTACTTGATAGTTACCTCCCAAACTAGGTCATCAAGAGGTTTTAATATGGAATGAGACATTTATTTTTTTATATTAGAGACATGCTCCTTTAAAGAAAACAAGTAAAAGTATGCTGCTAAAATTGTATAAAAATTTAAAACTGCACCGTATAATGTAAAAGCTTAGAAAAGATATATCAATAAAAACTATACAATAAAGTGCATTGTGTCTTTAATATTCCAAATATATTACAGAGTGCCAAAACAAATTTCACTCAATAATAAAGTGCATATATGTACTTGTGTAAAAAAACTGTGTAAAAGTGCACTGTGCAATAAAACACAATCAAGTGTATAAATTATTTTGTGTACAAATACTGCCTCTAGTTCGTGCTTAAGTATATTACTTACATGAGAACACTCTATACATATTATTACCAAACAAGGAGTTATCACAACTGGAGTATCTCATGTGAGAAAAGAAATAGAAAAGAAACCATATTTCAAAAATTAGTAAAAAAAAAAAAAATAAAAGTAAGGGAGAATATACAACTCACAAGTGTAGAGTAGAAAAGTCTGGTCTAACTGTATAGGCTCCTCAATATAATCAGAGTGACAACTTTGGCAAATGAAACAACTTTATTCAGCTTCCAATTTAAAACCATGCAGGTTGGCAGGTAAAACCTCTGCTACATTTTCCCTCATAGAGCTTTCCCGTGATATACAGGTCTGTTGCCAGCTTCTGTAAGACTCTGAAAACCGGGTGCTATGCTCATTCCGGGGGGCGAGGCTACCGACCAGCGTGCGGACATGATGACGTGAAGGCACGATGACGCGTTTCGCCAATTACTCGGCTTTCTTCAGATCCACCTTCAACAGTATACAGTCTCTTTTTAAGTCCATGGAGTGGGTGTGTATGATCCGAACAAGTAGAAATGTTCAAAGTCTATTGGATGTGTCAAAATACTTCATCCATATGCATGTGCCCAACTTAAACAGTCTCCATGTAGTGGATATGAAGGGGGAATAGCCACTAAATGTTAAAATAATTTGATATATGTTTTTGTTTTAAATGTGATAAATGTTACATATAGTTTATGTCTAGGCAAGCATGTTATTTTATTTGCTTGTTTGGATTGGTGCAATCTTTAATAGGTATTCAACAGTTCTTTCCTTGTTTCCTCGTGGTGGAGTCAGTGCTTTGTTTACGTTCCTGGTATATTAAAGGGACATTATGGTCACCAGAACAAACACAGCTCATTATAGTTCTGGTGTCTGTAGCATGTTCATGCAGGATTGTTACTAGGCAGTGTTTACTCTTGTGCCTAGTAACACCTCCAGTGACAGTCACTCAGGCGGCCACTAGAGGTGCTTCCTGTGTCAGTGCTGCACAGTGTGCCACACTAACGTACAGTTTCTCCATGCTCTGAATAGAGATGCTGAACGCTTCCCATATGAGGATATGCTGATTGGTGCAGTGCAGCATTTTACTGCCCATGCACAATAGCATCACAATGATTTCCTGTTGTAAAGTATTAGATTGACAGAGATCGTCAAATTTGATGATCTCAGTCATGGAGGCTCGGTGAGGAGGGGTCAGCCACTGCAAGACGGATGGGGCTCTGGAAAAAAGGTGAGTAAAATTACTTTTTTAATGTAAAGAGAGGGGGCTGGGTACCTACATTTCTACTCTAGTGTCAGGAATACATGCTTGTGTTCCTGATACTATAGTGTTCCAGGAGGGTTTGTCCATTTGTTTTGTACAGCTATCATTTTTAATGTCTTGTGTCTCTTGGCTATCTGACTCAATACTGTAGGAACATTCAGTTCAATTTTAGTTTTATTATTATATTTTAGATGTTTGAAGTGTGATTATATAGAAACATAGAATGTGATGGCAGATAAGAACCATTCGGCCCATCTAGTCTGCCCAATTTTCTAAATACGTTCATTAGTCCCTGGCCCTATCTTATAGTTAGGATAGCCTTATGCCTATCCCACGCATGCTTAAACTCCTTTACTGTGTTAACCTCTACCAATTCAGCTGGAAGACTATTCCATGCATCCACTACCCTCTCAGTAAAGTAATACTTCCTGATATTATTTTTAAACCTTTGTCCCTCTAATTTAAGACTATGTCCTCTTGTTGTGGTAGTTTTTCTTCTTTTAAATATAGTCTCCTCCTTTACTGTGTTGATTCCCTTTATGTATTTAAATGTTTCTATCATATCCCCCCTGTCTCGCCTTTCCTCCAAGCTATGATGTAACTACTTTTATCCTGCAATAAGACTATATAAGAGAAAGGTTGCATAGTGAGTGAGATTATCTTTTTAGATATGTTAAGCATTTTTGTGCAGAATCATGGCCCTGGCATTAACAGGGTTAACACACAGCTGGGTTGGCAATAAAAATTACTTTTAAAGCTGGCTACAGTCAGCACTCCTTACATTTTGACAAAGTACGTTTAACACAAAACATGAAGATCCCTTCTGCACTATGGGAATATCTCCTCCATGTAAGTGAGTTAACATGCTCGTAAAGTTCCATCACTTTTCATGTACATGGACACTTTGGACTTTGTATTAATGCTTCATTAACCAATCTTGGCATCCATGGCAAACGGATGTCTATATTTCAACATAACGATGTAGCAAGATGTTGCACTAATTGCAATAATACAATTAGACCAAGTTTATAGTACATTTATAAATGTTTATTTCATCATTTACAAAGTTATCCTTCCTTTAACTTGATTTGTATTTTTGTTTAAAATTGTTTGCTTGTTTTTTTGTTTTTTGTTTTTTAAATTATAATAATTGTCAAGTAATGCATATCCATTTAACTATTTTATTAAAGTCTTGCTCATAATTATTATGGTGTATAAAATGACCATTACTTGTTAAAGTGTTTAATTTGTCCGTTCATGTGATGGGTTCAGAACGAAGTCCTCCATAGAAAGATAGTCCATCTAGAAATAGGAGACTACTTTAATCAGAATAGTGCAATATTAACAAATGTTGTACTCCACCGTTAGAAGAAAAATGTGAGAAAAAAATGCCGAAATCAATATTTTGAAATTTAGAAACAAATTTCTTGGAAGTACGACTACCAGATGGGACAGCAGAATCTTTGTATTTAGACACAATAAAAAAAAAATCTAATTTGTTGAAAAAGTAACAATATCAGGATGCTGAAAACTGCTTTTTAATAACAGAAAGAAGATATAATTTTATTGACACAAGAGAAGTTAAATAGGAATTGCTGTATTTGAGATCATACTCAGATAAATATAAAAAGAAATGTTTAACAAAGTAGAATAAAATTAGAATAAATATGAAGAAAATGTGAATAATTTACTATTAGGACCAAGAAGATTGTAAGTATATTTATATCGGCAGACATTTTGTGCTAAGATAGAAATTAAAAGTGTATATTGCCAGAGTCACTCAGAACAGAGCTGAGTCTATTTTGTATTTATAAGAACAAAAAGACACAGAATTTCTTTCTATCTGTAACTCTATTCATTCAAGGTTGAGCTAAGGAATGCGTTATGTAAACAAGGCAATAATGTCTCACAAGAAGGGGGACGGAATACTATTTCTTAATGTTAGTGGAATAGAAATAATTTTAAACACAGACACAAGAACCAGATAACAGTTAGAGATAATACTTAGTAATTAATTTTACTTGCTAAATCTTACAAAGTCCCATTGTAAGCAAGAGGTGAAATTAAGGTTTAGACATGTCAGAAAGTAGATTTAAAGGTATATGCCCGACACGAAGTGTGGGTAACAGAGTGAACCAATGCTTTGAAGTGACAGGTCTCATGAGTTATAGGGACATAAAATAGATAAAATAATGGCGTCAAAATCATCATCATTTTTAGTTAACCCATTCCAGTACAAGAAATTTTGGTGATGTAATTGCGCCATCTACTGACCAAAAACTAGATGATAGTCTGTAAGGTAGACACACCTACAGTTCCCTATTCTTCCGATCACCTAATGACGTGCAGAGAGTTTGGCCCTTTAACCCCTTAAGGACACATGACATGTGTGACACGTCATGATTCCCTTTTATTCCAGAAGTTTGGTCCTTAAGGGGTTAAAAAGTAAGGACAGAGGAGATTCATAAAAGACATACATTCAGACCTTCAACTCTCTGGGACTGACACCCAAATCTGACATTCAAAGACTCATACTCTTTGACCACATTCAAACTCTCTTGGACACAACTCAAGAAACATTTCCTGGACACTTAAAATGTTACTATTACTTTCAAACCAACACCACTTTTCTATTACATACAATCCTATATACATCAATCATACTTGCATTCAAGTTACTCATCTGATAAGAGCATCTATAACATAACTGGTAATTATGCTGTTTTTATTTAATTAAATTAAATAAATTAACATTTACTAATAGCAGCAATATACCTGGATAAATCTTGTCATATTTCAATCATTAGAAATCTTAGTTAACTAAAGAATATATGGTTATAAAAATTCCATTCCTGCAGGTGGAATAAAGATAACAATATATTAAAGGTAATATTTACCAACAGATTAGCATGGCACATTTTATCCAGAAATAACGACTTGTTCTGATATAAGATAGAGAATCGTATTTAGGAAAGTTAAAATTCGGCCAATGTAAAATCTGGTAGATTATTCTTATTGGATGGTTCCAGGAATGGTTAATGATCTGGTATGAACATTGCTTTAATTGAAAATTGCAACTGAATAGGGTATTATATGCCTAGGAGGATTCTAGCCAGCAGGGAAAGGGTCAATTCAGTGTGATCTAACTGTTAGCCAAGGTTTTATTGCTTCTCGCTGCGCTGTGAGTTCTGTGTTCTGTGTGGAGGGGTTAAAACCCCTTCAGCCAATTGCCTTTCTCCAGCGCCGGGCTCCGTCGGCACTGGGGATCTCTCCTTCCCCCGCCGACATCAGCTCAGAATGCACATGCGCGGCAAACCACATTACTCAATGCTTTCCTTTGGACGTCCAGCCTCTTCTCGCTGTGATTTTCACAGTGAAAATCGCGAAAGCGGCCTCTAGTGGGTGTCAGGAAGACAGCCACTAGAGGCTGATTTAACCCTGCAATGTAAACATAGCAGATACTCTGAAACTGCTAAGTTTTCAGCTGCAGGGTTAAAACTAGAGAGCTCTGGCACCCAGACCACTTCATTGAGCTGAAGTGGTCCTTTAATAATATAAAACTAATAACTGAAGAAAAGGGGTATACATAACTACAATATTAAATAATCTCAGAAATAGAGGTCAAATTATTGAATAGTCATTTAGTGAAATTCCAGGTTTTGTTTTGATTTTGTTTTGATCAGAACATTTTCAATTGCCTCCGTCCTTAAGGGGTTAAATATATACCTGACATATATAAATAAATAAATATAAAAAAGTTAAACAGAATTAAAGGTATAGGAGCTAGTAATGTAATACTCCTCTGCATGAAAGAGGACACTGGATGCAGTTGTGCAGATTATTTAATAATTATGCTGAAATCTGATTGGTGGGAGTAAGTGATGTCACATCTGCGTGCATCTATGCATTATTTTCTGCTAGACACCTTTCTTTCTGTTTTTAAAAAAAAAAATTTTATTGTAAATTGTTAAGAGGTAAATTGTAACTCCAGCCAAAAACAGTGTTTAAATGCAAATATATGCAAAATTTTCCAATTTTCGATTTTGCAATTGCTATTAATGTTGAAATGTCAGCCTGTCTAATTTTGCTAAGGATTTTTTTAAACACAATTCACTACATGCCATATATAATATAACTTGTACCGTGTTAAGTGTACACATAGGGTATGAGAATGAAACACTATCCTGTAAAAAAAAAAAGTGTATACATTATGTACCAGTACAATTTCATGTGATGTGTAATATCCTGAGACGTTTAACATCCTCTTTATTTTAAATTCTTACTCATATTTCTCATATTTAAGATTAGTGGGTGATAAGAGCATGATTGCAGAATAAAACGTTTGTCTTTGAAAAATAGCAGAAACACAATTGAAATATTGGCAAATTATCAAAATGCAACTGGCAGGTGATTGCATTTGACATCAGCAGGCAAACCATTCCTTCTGCTTTAAAATAAAACATACACTGATCAGCCACAACATTAAAACCACTGACAGGTGAAGTGAATATCTTAGATTATATCGTTACAATGCCACCTGTCAAGGGGTGGGATATATTAGGCAGGAATTGAGCAGTTAATTCTTGAACTTTGTGGGTTGTAAGCAGGAAATATTAGCAAGTTAAAATATCCGAGGGACTTTGAAAAGGGCCAAATAGTGATGGCTAGATGACTGAGTCAGAGCAACTCGAAAAGTGGGGTGTTAGTACCAAAAGTGATGCAAGAAAGGACAACCGGTAAACTGGCGTCAGGGTCATGGGCGCCCAAGGCTCATTGATGCACATTGGAAGCATAGGCTAGTCTGTCTGGTCCGATTACACAGAAGAGCTACTGTAGCTCAAAATGCTGAAAAACATAACGCTGGCCATGATAGAAAGGTGTCAGAACATACAGTTTTCTGCATATGGGACTACGTAGCCGCAGACCGATCAGAGTGAGCATGGTGACCACTGTTCATCGCTGAAAGAGCCTTCAATGGGGACGTGAGCATCAGAACTGGACCATGGAGCAATGGAAGAAGGTTGCTGTCACAACAAGTGACCCACACACGTAGAATATAACCCAAATAGAAAACATAATACCGGACCTTAGAACGGCGAGTTTAACGTAGGTTGAATAGTCAAGGAAGGAAGTCAAGGAAAACAGAGATCAGGATAACGATAAGGAATAGCCGAGTCAAGGAACCAGAAAACTGTATAAAGGAGCCGAGTCAGGTACCAGAGTGAAGAATAGTCAATAAATACAAGCCGCGTCAAAATACCAATCTACACAGACAGATAACAAAATAGCACTAGAGGGAACAACCAGTGAACCACAATAGGGCACTGAACAAAAGGCACTCTTTTTTATAGTGGAGCGTCTTTTGCTTTAAATCCATCAACCCAAAAATGTCAGTTAGAGTGGAATATTTAGAATTTTCATGGCATAGCCGCGATGACGTCAGCGCGCATGCGCCGCATCATAAAAGGAGGCATGCGGAGAATGTCCGGCGTCCAACATGCCGTGCCGTCGCCGGGAGGAGTCGGCACCCTGAGCTACACCTCGCAGGTCCGTCCGTGGGAGAAAGGTAAGGTATCGTGACAGATGCCTGGTCTGATGAATAATGTATTCTTTTGGATCAGGTGGATGGCTGGGTGCATGTGCATTGCTCACCTGGGGAAGAGATGGTAGGAGGATACACTATGAGAAGGAGGCAGGCCGGTGGAGGCAGCGGTATTCTCTGGGCATGTTGTTGTAGCGGAGAGGTAGTACAATCCACAGTATCTCCGCTGGTAGACAGGAACAACATAAAATAATGCAGGCAAATAAGTACAGCATACAATAATCCCGGTAGCGTTGTAAGAATCCTTCCTTCCCAAGAACTAGATGACACATAGGCTGGGAGTCAACTGAGCTTTTATTCACAGGTCACAGTATTTATGGGATTCCCCATGCAAGGGGTTTCACTACTGACATTATAGGGGTTGTACAGTAGGGGACTACATGGGGGACCTAATAACCTGGACATTTCTCCCATCATGCACTGCTGCACGAGAGGGACACTCTCACTAGAATATACAGTTAAGTGGATTATCCTCTGTGCAGCAGAACTGCCATTTTACATTAAAATACATAACTTGTAGAATATTCGGTATATTTAAATGAATGGACGTTCGGTAGAAAGCTGGGGTCTGAGCACACATTTCGTGAGAATACCGCTCAGATCCCAGCCTAAATAACCGAACACCGCACGAAACAAACATTACGTTGAAGTAACCTTCAAACTACCGATTGACTTTAGGGAACCACATTACCGAAGGCCGGCTCCCGAACGGCTTGGAAGTCCAGCGGTATTCGTGCCGTCGAGTAGCCGATTTTAGTTCCAGGCGATCGACGACCAAATACCGCTGGGCTAACAAAGGATCCAAAATGGCCGACTGCCGCGTGGTCGGTAGCCGAACGGCGGCCACCCTGAATCCTTCTAATTACCGATTGCAACAATGTTGCAATCCTTAATTGGAGCCACACGACCTCCTGTGTGTGGTCTCCCTTCGGTAGTTTGTTCGTTTTACGAACAGTGTTGAAATTCACTGTTCGTGAAACTATTGTATGAATGCTGGCGGTTTTCATGCCGCCAGCATACGAACGCTATTGTTCGCATCGAATACATTATGCAGACATACACTTGGTTCTTAAAGTGATATACACACATTTATGAAAATACAGTTTAAAGTGGCTAGTTTTGCCACAGTTGTGCTGGGAAACCTTGGGCACTGGCATTCATGTGGATGTTACTTTGACATCTACCACAATGTCTTCTTTATAAGTATGTTTTTATTTGCATCTATATATATTTAATTCCTTTGATGAGGAATCAAAATATTTGATTTGATTGTATATTAAGTATTAAATAATTTTTTATCATGCTATTTTAATTATTAAATAAAAATTAGGGATTCTTCCCTATCTAGTAAATCGATTACATTATCTATCTAGCTAGCTATCTGTCTATCTGTCTGTCTGTCTGTCTGTCTGTCTGTCTGTCCATCTAGGCAAACATGAGTCAGCCAATGGCCATGAGAGGATGAGCCCACCTGCCAACACCACGGCAGACCCCCCTAGGTGGGTCCTAACTCTAACCATTCACCTTGCTTCCTTGAGCCTCTGGCAAAAGGTGGCAAAATGGCAAACAAATGGTCAGAGAACGAGTCAGGGTCAGGGATTTCAGAATTCACCCAAACTATAAACAAAGCCGAGACAAGGGGAACCATTATGTGGTACCAGAGAACTGGAGACTCAAAGTATATTGTCCAATTATTTACCATTATAAATATATTTATTGAAAATTTGCAAAGTTCCGGTTACAGTTTATTTGTCATATGTGCAACATATAAGTAAAACTGACCACTCATGTAATCAGCATTACATCATATGTGAACATTCATGTAATAAAATAAGTGCAAGGTGTTATGAAAGAAATAATATCTCTTGGCCAATCACATGCCTCGTTGAGATTGTGAACATATTGAAACCGCATTGAGTTGTAGAACTAATACACAGACAGTGAAACAACAGGTTTCAGCCTGGTGCACAAGGACAGATATTTTTCTTGCTATTTGTTAGTGGAGCGATGGCACAGCAAGGTAAGCCCAAACAATGGAAATTAATAGATTAGCCGTATTTATAAAGTTCCAACTGCAGACAGACTTTACTAAAAAAACAACTTCCAAATTCCATCATATTATTCTCTCTCTCTATCACTCTCTCCCTCTCTATCTTACATGAAGAAGACCATTACTGAAACCCATGCAATACATAGATCTACACAGATACACAGATGCCCATACTGACACACATACAGATACACAGACATACAGATGCACATACTGACACACATACAGATACACAGACATACAGATGCACACACTCACACACATACAGATACACATACACACCGACATACAGATGCACATACAGACACGCATACATACAGATGCACATACTGACACACATACAGATACACAGACATAGAGATGCACATACTGACACACATACAGATACACAGACATACAGATGCACAGACATACAGATGCACATACTGACACACATACAGATGCACACACTCACACACATACAGATACACAGACATACAGATGCACACATTTACACACATACAGATACACATACATACAGATGCACATACTCACACACATTCAGATACACAGATACACAGATGCACATACAGACACACATTCAGATACACAGATACACACACTCACACACATACAGATACACATACATACAGATGTACACACTCACACACATACAGATACACAGACATACAGATGCACATACTGACACACATACCGATACACAAATGCACATACTGACACACATACAGATACACAGACATACAGATGCACACACTGACACACATTCAGACACACAGATGCACATACTGACACACATATAGATACACAGACATACAGATGCACATACTGACACACATACAGATACACAGACATACAGAGGCACATACTGACACACATTCAGATACACAGACATACAGATGCACATACTGACACACATTCAGATACACAGACATACAGATGCACATACTGACACACATACAGATACACAGACATACAGATGCACATACTGACACACATTCAGACACACAGATACACATACTGACACACATACAGACATACAGATGCACATACTGACACACATACAGATACACAGACATACAGATGCACATACTGACACACATTCAGACACACAGATACACATACTGACACACATACAGATACACAGACATACAGATGCACATACTGACACACATTCAGACACACAGACGCACATACTGACACACATACAGATACACAGACATACAGATGCACATACTCACACACATACAGATACACAGATGCACATACTGACACACATACAGATACACAGACATACAGATGCACATGCTGACACACATACAGATTCACAGACACACAGATGCACATACTGACACACATTCAGATACACAGACATACAGATACACATACTGACACACATACAGATACAAAGACATACAAATGCACATACTGACACACATTCAGACACACAGATGCACATACTGACACACATACAGACATACAGATGCACATACTGACACACATTCAGACACACAGATACACATACTGACACACATACAGATACACAGACATACAGATGCACATACTGTCACACATTCAGACACACAGACATACAGATGCACATACTGACACACATACAGATACACAGACATACAGATGCACACACTCACACACATACAGATACACAGACATACAGATGCACATACTCACACACATACAGATACACAGACATACAGATGCACACACTCACACACATACAGATACACAGACATACAGATGCACACACTGACACACATACAGCTACACATACATGCAGATGCACATACTGACACACATACAGATACACATACATACAGATGCACACACTCAAACACATTCAGATACACAGACATACAGGTGCACATACTCACACACATACAGATACACAGACATACAGATGCACACACTCACACACAGATACACATACATACAGATGTAGATACTGACACACATACAGATACACAGACATACATATGCACATACTGACACACATACAGATACACAGACATACAGATGCACACACTCACACACATACAGATACACATACACACCGATATACAGATGCACATACAGACACGCATACATACAGATGCACATACTGACACACATACAGATACACAGGCATACAGATGCACATACTCACACACATACAGATACACAGACATAGAGATGCACATACTGACACACATACAGATACACAGACATACAGATGCACATACTCACACACATACAGATACACAGACATACAGATACACAGACATACAGATGCACATACTGACACACATACAGATGCACACACTCACACACATACAGATACACAGACATACAGATGCAGATCCTGACACACATACAGATACACAGACATACAGATGCACATACTGGCACACATACAGATACACAGACATACAGATGCACACATTTACACACATACAGATACACATACATACAGATGCACATACTGACACACATTCAGATACACATACATACAGATGCACATACTCACACACATTCAGATACACAGATACACAGATGCACATACTGACACACATTCAGATACACAGACATACAGATACACATACTGACACACATACAGATACAAAGACATACAAATGCACATACTGACACACATTCAGACACACAGATGCACATACTGACACACATACAGACATACAGATGCACATACTGACACACATTCAGACACACAGATACACATACTGACACACATACAGATACACAGACATACAGATGCACATACTGACACACATTCAGACACACAGACATACAGATGCACATACTGACACACATACAGATACACAGACATACAGATGCACACACTCACACACATACAGATACACAGACATACAGATGCACATACTCACACACATACAGATACACAGACATACAGATGCACACACTCACACACATACAGATACACAGACATACAGATGCACACACTGACACACATACAGATACACAGACATACAGATGCACACATTTACACACATACAGATACACATACATACAGATGCACATACTGACACACATTCAGATACACATACATACAGATGCACATACTCACACACATTCAGATACACAGATACACAGATGCACATACTGACACACATTCAGATACACAGACATACAGATACACATACTGACACACATACAGATACAAAGACATACAAATGCACATACTGACACACATTCAGACACACAGATGCACATACTGACACACATACAGACATACAGATGCACATACTGACACACATTCAGACACACAGATACACATACTGACACACATACAGATACACAGACATACAGATGCACATACTGACACACATTCAGACACACAGACATACAGATGCACATACTGACACACATACAGACACACAGACATACAGATGCACACACTCACACACATACAGATACACAGACATACAGATGCACATACTCACACACATACAGATACACAGACATACAGATGCACACACTCACACACATACAGATACACAGACATACAGATGCACACACTGACACACATACAGCTACACATACATGCAGATGCACATACTGACACACATACAGATACACATACATACAGATGCACACACTCAAACACATTCAGATACACAGACATACAGGTGCACATACTCACACACATACAGATACACAGACATACAGATGCACACACTCACACACAGATACACATACATACAGATGTAGATACTGACACACATACAGATACACAGACATACATATGCACATACTGACACACATACAGATACACAGACATACAGATGCACACACTCACACACATACAGATACACATACACACCGATATACAGATGCACATACAGACACGCATACATACAGATGCACATACTGACACACATACAGATACACAGGCATACAGATGCACATACTCACACACATACAGATACACAGACATAGAGATGCACATACTGACACACATACAGATACACAGACATACAGATGCACATACTCACACACATACAGATACACAGACATACAGATACACAGACATACAGATGCACATACTGACACACATACAGATGCACACACTCACACACATACAGATACACAGACATACAGATGCAGATCCTGACACACATACAGATACACAGACATACAGATGCACATACTGGCACACATACAGATACACAGACATACAGATGCACACATTTACACACATACAGATACACATACATACAGATGCACATACTGACACACATTCAGATACACATACATACAGATGCACATACTCACACACATTCAGATACACAGATACACAGATGCACATACTGACACACATTCAGATACACAGACATACAGATACACATACTGACACACATACAGATACAAAGACATACAAATGCACATACTGACACACATTCAGACACACAGATGCACATACTGACACACATACAGACATACAGATGCACATACTGACACACATTCAGACACACAGATACACATACTGACACACATACAGATACACAGACATACAGATGCACATACTGACACACATTCAGACACACAGACATACAGATGCACATACTGACACACATACAGATACACAGACATACAGATGCACACACTCACACACATACAGATACACAGACATACAGATGCACATACTCACACACATACAGATACACAGACATACAGATGCACACACTCACACACATACAGATACACAGACATACAGATGCACACACTGACACACATACAGCTACACATACATGCAGATGCACATACTGACACACATACAGATACACATACATACAGATGCACACACTCAAACACATTCAGATACACAGACATACAGGTGCACATACTCACACACATACAGATACACAGACATACAGATGCACACACTCACACACAGATACACATACATACAGATGTAGATACTGACACACATACAGATACACAGACATACATATGCACATACTGACACACATACAGATACACAGACATACAGATGCACACACTCACACACATACAGATACACATACACACCGATATACAGATGCACATACAGACACGCATACATACAGATGCACATACTGACACACATACAGATACACAGACATAGAGATGCACATACTGACACACATACAGATACACAGGCATACAGATGCACATACTCACACACATACAGATACACAGACATAGAGATGCACATACTGACACACATACAGATACACAGACATACAGATGCACATACTCACACACATACAGATACACAGACATACAGATACACAGACATACAGATGCACATACTGACACACATACAGATGCACACACTCACACACATACAGATACACAGACATACAGATGCAGATCCTGACACACATACAGATACACAGACATACAGATGCACATACTGGCACACATACAGATACACAGACATACAGATGCACACATTTACACACATACAGATACACATACATACAGATGCACATACTGACACACATTCAGATACACATACATACAGATGCACATACTCACACACATTCAGATACACAGATACACAGATGCACATACAGACACACATTCAGATACACAGATACACACACACATACAGATACACAGACATACAGATGCACATACTGACACACATACTGATACACAAATGCACATGCTGACACACATACAGATACACAGACATACAGATGCACACACTCACACACAGATACACATACATACAGATGTAGATACTGACACACATACAGATACACAGACATACATATGCACATACTGACACACATACAGATACACAGACATACAGATGCACACACTCACACACATACAGATACACATACACACCGATATACAGATGCACATACAGACACGCATACATACAGATGCACATACTGACACACATACAGATACACAGGCATACAGATGCACATACTCACACACATACAGATACACAGACATAGAGATGCACATACTGACACACATACAGATACACAGACATACAGATGCACATACTCACACACATACAGATACACAGACATACAGATACACATACATACAGATGCAAATACTGACACACATACAGATGCACACACTCACACACATACAGATACACAGACATACAGATGCAGATCCTGACACACATACAGATACACAGACATACAGATGCACATACTGGCACACATACAGATACACAGACATACAGATGCACACATTTACACACATACAGATACACATACATACAGATGCACATACTGACACACATTCAGATACACATACATACAGATGCACATACTCACACACATTCAGATACACAGATACACAGATGCACATACAGACACACATTCAGATACACAGATACACACACACATACAGATACACAGACATACAGATGCACATACTGACACACATACTGATACACAAATGCACATGCTGACACACATACAGATACACAGACATACAGATGCACACACTGACACACATTCAGACACACAGATGCACATACTGACACACATATAGATACACAGACATACAGATGCACATACTGACACACATACAGATACACAGACATACAGATGCACATACTGACACACATACAGATACACAGATGCACATACTGACACACATTCAGATACACAGATGCACATACAGACACACATACAGATACACAGACATACAGATGCACACACTGACACACATTCAGACACACAGATGCACACACTGACACACATATAGATACACATACATACAGATGCACATACTGACACACATACAGATACACAGACATACAGATGCACATACTGACACACAAACAGATACACAGACATACAGATGCACATACAGACACACATTCAGATACACAGATACACAGATACACACACTCACACACATACAGATACACAGACATACAGATGCACATACAGACACACATTCAGATACACAGATACACAGATACACACACTCACACACATACAGATACACAAACATACAGATGCACATACTGACACACATACAGGTACACAGACACACAGATGCACATACTCACACACATACAGATGCACAGACATACAGATGCACATACTGACACACATTCAGATACACAGATGCACATACTGATACACATTCAGATACACAGATGCACATGCTGATACACATGCAGATACACAGACACAGGCATCAGGTTCTCTGTCTGTAAGGTGAACGCTTTTTATGTCTGCTGGCATTGCATGCTGACAATAGACATGTTTTTTATGCATATAATTGACATTGGCAGCCTGGAACAGAGTTCTGGGTTGCCTCAGTCATGTGTGCTGAAACACTTGACATATTGACTCCTACCACCATGACTACTGAAGTGGCCGTGGTGGCTGGTGTAACCATTTATTCAATAATTCATTTTGAACAAAAATATAATTTGCAGGAATTAACATGGTTTTATGAAAGACAGGTGGGTGATGCCAAACTAATTGTGTTCTATGAAATAGTTAGTAGAAATATAGATCAGGGTGATCTATTTGGATTTTGCTAAGGCATTTGATACTAGCAAAAATGAAATTGGTTGGTTTAGATGAAAAATCGTTTTCTTGGATGGAACACTGGCTTAAAGATCTAGTGCAGAGAGCATTTGTAAATAGAAAATGTTCAAACTGGATAAAAATGGAAAGTCCAGTGTCCACTTTTCTTTAATCTGTTCATACATCATCTTGAAGTGGGCATTCAAAGTCATTTGTTGGTGTTTGCAGATGACACAAAACTAGGTAAGGTAATACAGGGATGTTGGTGATAGTGAAATCTGTGATAAAATGGAAAAACATCAGGCACTCACTGTGATAAATCAGGCAGATTTATTGGACAATGCAACGTTTCAATCTGTACCCTGTTAGTAGGCCTACTAACTTTATTTTTTTTTTGCGTCTAGATTTGGGAGATAAAGTCTTCCTTTTTCCCAGGCAAGATGACCATTCACATGCGACTCTGATACCAGAACAGCCCAGGCCATTGAGAAGTTTCACAGTGTGCCTTCGATCCTTCACTGAGTTAACTGAATATTCTCTGTTCTCTTTGGCCACTGCAATTGAAGATAATGCCCTTCTTATTTACCCATTGTCAGAAAATACAGTCAGTGTTTATGTAGGAAATGAAGCTATCAGTTTCAAGGTAGATGAAGGTCTTCATGAATGGAAGCACACCTGTGTGAGCTGGAACTCTGACACGGGAGTGATTCAGCTTTGGGTCAATGGAAAACTGTATCCTCGGAAGGTTTGCAACAGAGGGTATTCATTTCCTGCCTCAACCAGAATAATCCTGGGACAGGAACAGGACTCCTTTGGAGGAAAATTTGATAAATGCCAGTCCTTCGCAGGTGAAATAAGTGATGTCCATATGTGGGATTGTGTGTTGTCCTCTGAAAACATACAGAAGGTTCTCCTTAAGGAAATGAATGGGAATGTTCTCAATTGGAGGTCCCTAAAATTCCAGAGTAAAGGGAATGTCCTTATTGAGCCCGACGTAAAGAGCAGATCATCAACGGTGTATTTGCCATGTGCCAAAACATAAACAAATACTCTGTTGTCACACAAAGGGGTGGATTGCATTCCAGTTGGTTGTATTGTTAATTAAGGGTATTTCAATCCAAGGAATTGCATATATGACAAGCAAGAAAATGTCAGTCATACCGTGAGATTAGGGGAACCACAAAATATTATTGGTTAAATCAGATGGTGAAAAAGCAATTACTGCTAATTATTTTATTATTTTAGCACTAATGTGATGTGAACAGGAAGATGGTAAAAATTAAGATGTAATTCTGGCTGGAATGTCTTCAACCTAATGACTCAATCTATGGTTACCGATTATTCAGCAATGACTTGTCATTTGGATGTAAAGAATTAATAAATAAATGAAACATTCTTCTTTTTAATCAGTATGGCAGTTGTCTGATTAATAGTTGAATAAATATTTCCTAACTAAACTAAAAACATAACGGCAGTTCAAAAATAGCATTTTCACACACATTAACCATATATTTACATCCAGTGTAAATATATTAATACAACTGATGTGAGAAAGGCTAAACTTGATGAGTGTAGGTCTTTTTTTGGCCCATGTAACCATGTTACTGAGTTTCCCTTCCTTCTCTCTCAGGTGTCTACAGTTGAGTGAGGATTATATACTTTGTCATGTATAAGTGTTCACCCCCTTTGGGCAATGACACAATTTAAAGTTTTACAATCTGGAATTAAAATACCTTATTTTATTAACATTTTATTGAGCAATATAGGAGTGTGTGACGGACCAACATGGGAGGGACAAGTAGGAGTTTAAAGGAACACTATAGCATTAGTAATACAAATCTGTACTCCTATCGCTTTAGTGTCCCTGTCCCTAAAATACAGGTTTCTCCCCATTTGCCATAAAAATGTATAAAATGGATGATTTTCTTACTATTTTTCCAGCACAGAGGCTCCCTAGGCACGACTTACCTCTCCACCTTCTGGAGACATAATTGAGGAGGCGTGACCATAATTGAGGAGGTGTGACCTTCTCCTTCATTGGTTCAATCCAATGTTCCTCATAGAGGAGCACTGGGAACATGATGAGCGCTTTCAATGGGGGCTTCTGCATCATGTGACCAAGTTTTACTCAGTTAGTGCCACGGAAGCGCCACTATTGGCGGTCAGTATGAAATCCACTAGAGGTGGATTTAGCCCCGGGGGCGTTGGATTGCAGAAAAAGAGAAAACAGTCCTTAGAATGTCTGGAAAAGGCTGGGAAATAATTGAGTCACATAACTGAGCGTGTAATTGTTATAGAATAAAATGATCTTGTGGACAAGGTAAGCCTCTGTTATCAAAATTGTGAGTTTCAGCTCATGATCCTTATAGTCTTACAGCAGCAGGTACATATGTATTGTATCCAGCCAATATAGTATCAACATCTTCATTAAGGAAGCAACAGGTGCTATGCAAAATGATAAGGTAAAAGGTAAAACAGAAAGAAGCTAAAATAAAATGATTAGAAAATGAAAGGGAAACAAAAATAAAAAAACAGACAAAACAAAAAAGGAGGAAAAGAAGATTGGAGGGCAAGGAACTCACAATGTGTGAAAATTGAAAATGACTTGGAAGAGACATGGAGAGGAGTTGGATGAAATACGACAATATTCAGATGTTAGCGTGCATAACATGGATCACAATAGGGAATAAAGTATTTGCAGTCTATTAATTGAGGGAAGCCCGGGTATTACAATGATGTGGGAGTCTACAAAGGAAAAATTAAATAAAGTGATACTGGGTAAATACGAATTAGAATTGGTTTTATAGTTGTTAGCAGTAAAAACAGAGACGTGCTCATGCCATTGTACAGAACACTGGTGAGACCTCACTTGGAGTATTGTACGCAGTACTGGAGACCGTATCTACAGAAGGATATTGATACCTTAGAGAGAGTTCAGAGAAGGGCTACTAAACTGGTTCATGGATTGCAGGATAAAACTTACCAGGAAAGGTTAAAGGATCTTAACATGTATAGCCTGGAGGAAAGACGAGACAGGGGGGATATGATAGAAACATTTAAATACATAAAGGGAATCAACACAGTAAAGGAGGAGACTATATTTAAAAGAAGAAAAACTACCACAACAAGAGGACATAGTCTTTAATTAGAGGGACAAAGGTTTAAAAATAATATCAGGAAGTATTACTTTACTGAGAGGGTAGTGGATGCATGGAATAGCCTTCCAGCTGAAGTGGTAGAGGTTAACACAGTAAAGGAGTTTAAGCATGCGTGGGATAGGCATAAGGCTATCCTAACTATAAGATAAGGCCAGGGACTAATGAAAGTATTTAGAAAATTGGGCAGACTAGATGGGCCGAATGGTTCTTCTCTGCCGTCACATTCTATGTTTCTACGATATGCGTATGATTTATAGTAAATGTATAGAAAATGTGGTATTGGTTTCGATTATTACAAGTACATTTAGGAATGGCCCAAAGAGCTTGCAATCTAAGTAATGCCAGCATTTAAGTGATATAAATGAAGAACTGATTTAAACATTACTTCATATCACAGGCATGCTAACTTTGAGTGAGTGAGACCATGAGTGAGACTAGGTTTATTAATATGCATGGCTGCAGTGTGTTTTAACCATTGAGGTTATTAGCCTGTTTTAACTACTGATTAAGTAGCTAATATCCAAAGACCTATCACACTCAATATAGGCAGGGTTCACTTGTAGTGTAGAGGTTATGGTGTTTGAATTGTTCCTTTAGGAGAGGATCTGTTCAGGTGTGGTTCCATTACTAGTTCACATTCCCTGAGGAAGTGAGTGCGCACTCACGGAATGTGAAGGAGCAGAACAATCACCAATCTTTTTAAATCTGTCTTACCCATATGGGTAATTCACCTAGTGGTGTTGCACGCAGCCCGAGGAAACCCTGGACTAAGCTTTCAGCATCTTCTTGCATCGCACTTTAAGACACTTTTTGTATGCTTCCTTGAGAATTCTTTTTCTTGTGAGTACACTATATTGGGGGCGGGTTTCTAAGCACATTGTATCTATTTTATTTATTAAAGGCTATATTTCACTATGGAAGCCCCTGTCTGTTTTGCTATTTTTACATATTTCTACTAAGGTGGTTCCTGTACTTCTGTGGGTAACTAGGGGGCTCCCAAACATATTAATTTGTGTTTTCTATAGGGGGTGTTTGGCTGCTGCTATTTCAGGCTATTAGCAGCCATTGATAATTTCTCTGTGATGTTTTTCTGTCTCACATTGTTTATGGCTGTAATGTACGGCACAACCATCACAAGGAGAAATATTCCACAAAGTACGGCACCTTTTGCCTTTCATATGCAGAAACTGTTGTGATCACCTGCTGTGATTTAAGTAAGGATTGATAAGTAACGCACTACAGTCATGGGAAAAAGAAAGTAAACCCTCTTTGAATTCTATGGTTTTACATATCAGGACATAATAAAAAACATTTGTTCCTTAGTCTTAAAATTAGGTGAATACAACCTGTATAACATGTTTGACTTTTTAGATTTCCATTAACCCAAGGGATGCCCTCTAGTGGCTGTCTGGCTAAATGCGTGCACTAATCTTATTATATTCTCTGTACACTGGACATAACATTAAAACCATTGACAGGTGAAGTGAATAAAATGTGTTGCATTGTTAAAATGGCATCTGTCAAGGGGTGAGATATATTAGGCAGCAAATGAATAGTTCTTGAATTTCATGTGATGGCTAGACGACTAGGTCAGACCATCTCCAAAACAGCAAGACTTGTGGGGTGTTACTGGTATGCAGAGGTTAGAACCTACCAAATGTTGTGCAAGGAAGGACAATCTGAGAACTGGATTCAGTGTCATGGGGCCCAAAGCTCACTGATACATGTAAAGAGTGAAGGCTGGCCTGTCTAGTCCGATCACACAGAAGAGCTACTGTATCTCAAGTTGCTGAAAAACTAAATGCTGGCCATGATAGAAATGGGTCTGAACACCCATTGCTTTGCAATATATGGGATGGTGTAGCTACAGACCAATCAGAGTACCCTTAATGACCCCAGTCAATTGCATTAGAATAGTAACTATAATATAATTATAACTAGTATTTATTTGGCACCTGTCTCCCAGTGAGACTCAAAACAATTTTAACCGAATCAGCAAATGAATAATAAATGTTATCATTACCCAATTGATTGTACGCATTTATCGACCCCGGAAAGATGAAAGGCTGAGTTGACTCTATCGGGATTTGAACCCGTGAGCTTGCAATTTGTAAAAAAGATTTTTTTAACTGACTCTGTAGTCAGAGAATTTACAAATTGAGTTACCGCAGAGGCTTTCAGACCTGGACCATGAACCAGTGGAAGAAGATTGCCTGGTTTGATGAATCACATTTTCTTTTAGATCAGGTGGCTGGTGCATGTGTGTCGTTTACCTCGTGAAAAGATGGCAGCAGGATACACTTCACGAAGAAGGCAAGCCAGCAGACACAGCATTTTGCTCTGGGGAATGTTCTGCTGAGAAACCTTGGTTCCTAGATGTTAATTTGACATGTACCATCTACCTAGAGATTGTTGAAGACCATGTACATCCCTTCATGACAATGGTGTTTCATGATGTCAGTGGGCTCTTTCATCAGGATAAAGCACCCTGCCACACTGCAAAAATTGTTCAGCAATGGTTGGGGAAAAATGACAAAGTGTTCAAGGTGTTGTCTTGGCTAGGCATGTGCATGAGAAAAAAATTTGTTTCGGTTCGGCATTCCGAAATTCAGGATTTTCTAAATTCGGGACTTCGGCAATTCGGCACTTCAAGACTTCGGAACTTCGGCAACTTCGGAACTTCGGCACTTCGGCACTTCAGCTCTTCGGCAAATTCGGAACTTCAGCAACTTCGGAACTTCGGAACTTCGGCACTTCGGAACTTCGGCACTTCGGCACTTCAGCTCTTCGGCAAATTCGGAACTTCGGCAACTTCGGAACTTCGGAACTTCGGCACTTCGGAACTTCGGCACTTCGACACTTCGGGAATTCGGCACGTCGACACTTCGGAATTTCGGAACTTTGGCATTTCGGAATTTCGGGACTTCGGCACCTCGGGACTTCTCTTGCAGCCACTGAGGGCACGTAAAGCCGCGTGGCTCAGTAAGACAGATATCTCCAACGCCTTCAAGTTGCTATCCATCCCTCCTTTTGGCATGTTCTCTCTGCTGGCTTCTCCTCAATATCACTAGGTGCCCCACGGTGATACATTATCTAGACAATTTCTTAATGGTGGAAAATAGCAACTGCACTCCTACTAGTCTAAAGACCACTATTGCACTATTTTCAACTCTAGGCGTTCCTCTGTCACAAGACAAAACAACTGAACCCACCACCAGACTCGACTTCCTAGGTATCACACTGGATACCATGCAGTCAAGTCTCCCCGAGGATAAGCTTGTGTGCATTCGCGAAGATGTGAACAGGTTCCTCCAGCTGGTAACATGTACTCGGAAAGACCTACAATCATCGCTAGGTTCTTTAAACTTCACTATGCACATTATTCCTCAGGGGAGATAATTGATTTCTAGATTGTTGTTCTTATTACCAGGTCTGTCCGATGGGGATTTTGGTCATAGAAACATAGAAACATAGAAACATAGAATGTGACGGCAGATAAGAACCATTCGGCCCATCTAGTCTGCCCAGTTTTCTAAATACTTTCATTAGTCCCTGGCCTTATCTTATAGTTAGGATAGCCTTATGCCTATCCCACGCATGCTTAAACTCCTTTACTGTGTTAACCTCTACCACTTCAGCTGGAAGGCTATTCCATGCATCCACTACCCTCTCAGTAAAGTAATACTTCCTGATATTATTTTTAAACCTTTGTCCCTCTAATTTAAGACTATGTCCTCTTGTTGTGGTAGTTTTTCTTCTTTTAAATATAGTCTCCTCCTTTACTGTGTTGATTCCCTTTATGTATTTAAATGTTTCTATCATATCCCCCCTGTCTCGTCTTTCCTCCATGCTATACATGTTAAGATCCTTTAACCTTTCCTGGTAAGTTTTATCCTGCAATCCATGAACCAGTTTAGTAGCCCTTCTTTGAACTCTCTCTAAGGTATCAATATCCTTCTGAAGATAGGGTCTCCAGTACTGTGTACAGTACTCCAAGTGAGGTCTCACCAGTGTTCTGTACAATGGCATGAGCACTTCCCTCTTTCTACTGCTAATACCTCTCCCTATACAACCAAGCATTCTGCTAGCATTTCCTGCTGCTCTATTACATTGTCTGCCTACCTTTAAGTCATCAGAAATAATCACCCCTAAATCCCTTTCCTCAGATGTTGAGGTTAGGACTCTATCAAATATTCTGTACTCTGCCCTTGGGTTTTTACGTCCAAGATGCATTATCTTGCACTTATCCACATTAAATGTCAGTTGCCACAACTCTGACCATTTTTCTAGTTTACCTAAATCCTTTTCCATTTGGCTTATCCCTCCTGGAACATCAACCCTGTTACATATCTTAGTATCATCCGCAAAAAGACACACCTTACCATCAAGACCTTCTGCAATATCACTAATAAAAATATTAAAGAGAATGGGTCCAAGTACAGATCCCTGAGGTACCCCACTGGTGACAAGCCCAAGCTTTGAATATACTCCATTGACTACAACCCTCTGTTGCCTGTCACTCAGCCACTGCCTTACCCATTCAACAATATTGGAATCCAAACTCAAAGATTGTAGTTTGTTGATAAGCCTTCTATGTGCAACAGTGTCAAAAGCCTTACTGAAATCGAGGTAAGCAATGTCTACTGCACCACCCTGATCTATAATTTTAGTTACCCAATCAAAAAAATCAATAAGATTAGTTTGGCATGATCTCCCTGAAGTAAACCCATGTTGTCTCTGATCTTGAAATCCATGTGTTTTTAGATGTTCAACAATCCTATCCTTTAACATGGTTTCCATCACTTTCCCCACTACTGAAGTTAGGCTTACTGGCCTATAGTTGCCCGACTCCTCCCTATTACCTTTCTTGTGAATGGGCACAACATTCGCTAACTTCCAATCTCCTGGGACTACTCCTGTTATCAATGATTGGTTAAATAAATCTGTTAATTGTTTTGCTAGTACACCACTAAGCTCTTTTAATAGCTTTGGGTGTATTCCATCAGGTCCCATTGACTTATTTGTCTTTACTTTTGACAGTTGAAATAGAACCTCTTCCTCTGTAAACTCACGTGTAATAAATGACTCATTTATCCTTTTTCTTAACTGAGGTCCCTTTCCTTCATTTTCATCTGTAAATACCGAACAAAAATATTCATTGAGGCAGTCAGCTAGACCTTTATCCTCATCTACATACCTTCCTTCTTTTGTTTTTAATCTAACTAATCCTTGTTTTACTTTTCTTTTCTCATTTATGTATCTAAAAAAGGTTTTGTCCCCCTTTTTTACTGACTGTGCTATTTTCTCTTCTGTGTGTGATTTGGAAGCTCTTATAACTTGCTTAGCCTCTTTCTGCCTAATCTTATAGGTCATTCTGTCTTCCTCACTCTGGGTTTTTTTATAATTACTAAATGCTAACTTTTTGTTTTTTACTATTTTGGCTACATCTGTGGAGTACCACAGTGGTTTTCTGAATTTTTTGCTTTTACTGACAAGCCTAATGCAATTTTCTGTTGCCTTCAGTAGTGCAACTTTTAAATAATCCCATTTCTTTTGGACTCCATTTAAATTGCTCCAGTCTGATAATGACTCCTTTACACATATTCTAATTTTGGAAAAGTCTGTTTTTCTAAAGTCTAAAACTTTTGTTTTTGTGTGGTGTGACTCAGTCACTGTTCTTATATTAAACCACACTGACTGATGATCACTGGATCCTAAACTTTCACCTACAGTAATATCTGATACCAAATCTCCATTTGTTAACACTAAATCTAGTATGGCCTCTTTACGAGTTGGCTCCTCAACGACTTGTTTTAGAGACAATCCCAGTAGGGAGTTTAGAATATGTGTGCTCCTGGCACAAGTAGCTATTTTTGTTTTCCAATTTACATCAGGAAGATTAAAGTCACCCATGATGATAACTTCCCCCTTCATTGTCATTTTAGCTATTTCTTCAACTAGTAGATTATCTAACTCTTCAATTTGTCCTGGGGGCCTATAAATCACACCTACACGAGTTACTGTGTGATTACCAAATTCTAACGTAACCCAAACTGACTCTATGTTCGCCTCACTAACCTTTATTAGGCTAGATTTTATGCTATTCTTTACATACAGGGCCACCCCTCCCCCTTTCTTGCCTTCCCTGTCTTTTCTATATAAAGAGTACCCTGGTATTGCTATGTCCCAGTCATTTTTCTCATTATACCATGTCTCAGTAACAGCGACTAAATCTACACTATCAGTTGCCATTATTGCCACAAGTTCATGGATCTTATTCCATAAACTGCGAGCATTTGTAGACATGACTCTAAGCTTATCATTTTTTAACACACTTGCTACAGGCACCTTCTGTCCTTGTTTTGGGGGACAATTGGATTGATGTTTTATCACCCTTTTGCCCCCCACTCCTAGTTTAAATACATCCTAGCAAAACCTCTGAACTGCTCACTGAGAACATTTGTTCCCTTTTGAGAAAGATGCAAACCATCTTTTTTGTACAGTTTATTTCCATTCCAAACAGAGCTACCATGAGCAATAAAGCCAAATCCTTGCTCCCGACACCATTCACCAAGCCACAAGTTAAAGTCCCTAATACGCATCTGCCTGTCATTCTGAGTGTTATGCACAGGCAGAACTTCAGAGAATGACAATGTGGAAGCAACCTGCCGTATATCATTGGCAAAAACACTAAAAACTTCCTTAACCTCTGAAACCTCATTGCAAGCCAAGTCATTTGTCCCTAAATGGACAAGTACATCCAATTCCCCTTCCTGCTTTGCTTGCTTAACAATATTACAGATACGTCTCCTGTCTCTGTGAGCAGTAGCTCCGGGAAGACACCTCACAAGACCACCATTGTCCATCTCCACACCTCTTATGATGGAATCCCCCACCAACAACTGCTTTCTATTAAGCCTCACCATAGTCTTCAAGCCTCTCTGCACAACACCACTAGCCTCAGTGCCTCTCTGCACAACACCACTAGCCTCAGTGCCTCTCTTCACAACACCACTAGCCTCAATGCCTCTCTTCACAACACCACTAGCCTCAGTGCCTCTCTGCACAACACCACTAGCCTCAGTGCCTCTCTGCACAACACCACTAGCCTCAGTGCCTCTCTGCACAACACCACTAGCCTCAGTGCCTCTCTGCACAACACCACTAGCCTCAGTGCCTCTCTGCACAACACCACTAGCCTCAGTGCCTCTCTGCACAACACCACTAGCCTCAGTGCCTCTCTGCACAACACCACTAGCCTCAGTGCCTCTCTGCACAACACCACTAGCCTCAGTGCCTCTCTGCACAACACCACTAGCCTCAGTGCCTCTCTGCACAACACCACTAGCCTCAGTGCCTCTCTGCACAACACCACTAGCCTCAGTGCCTCTCTGCACAACACCACTAGCCTCAGTGCCTCTCTCCACGACACCACTACACTCTGAAAGTGCAGAAAATGAATTATGTAGAGCAACAGACTGTGCAATATGCCTTTTATCCACAACTCCAAGTCTACCAGATCCTACAGTAATCCATCTGCCATTCCTAGTATGTCTCTGCGGCAGTGGCTTTGCAGCAGTTCCAGCCTGAGTTTGTTTACCAGATAATTTACAAATCTCAGACTTCAAAAATACAATCTCCTGCCGCAAAATAGAGAACTGTCTACAGATTAGACAACAACCAAACCTCCAAAAAGTGGAACGTGAAACAAATGCAAAGCAACTATTACACTGAACTAAGTCTGCCATTCCAATGAGGTGAATAATTTAAATCAAACAAACCTTAACTGTAACGGAATGCAATGTGTCAGCATACGATATCCGTTGGTACATCTAGGAAATCCACAGTCAGAGTAGAAAGCAAGGCAATATTCCCAATCCTCCCAATAACCGGACGAAACACAGTTTGGGAGTCAACTAACTCGGTTTATTCACAAGCAGCGTATTTATGCAGTTCCCCATGCAAGGGGTTTCCATACAGATATTCCAGGGGATTTTTCCCAACATGCATTGTGACTTTCCCAACAGGCATCGCTGCACGAGAAGGATACTCCCACTAAAATGGACGATTAAGTGGATTATCCCCTCGTGCAGCAAAACCGACAATTGACATTAAAATACATAATTCCCGTAATATTCGGCACTTTAGAATAACCGAACGTTCGGTAGATAGCTGGGGTCGGGGCGCACACTTTGTGAGAATACCGCTCCGATCCCAGCTGAATTGACCGAACGCCGCACATAATACATTTAAACATCAAGGTGAGTTTAAAAGTACCGAATAAGTACGGGACACATAATGTACCTTGAATTGATACAGGCCAAACGGGGTGACGAACGCCGACTTGGGGATGGCGTCATCGGCTAGAGGAATCTGCCAGTACCCCTTACACAAATCAATGGTAGTGAGGTACTGGCCCCGTGCCATCTTATCTAACAGCTCGTCTATCCGGGGCATCGGGTAGGCATCAGACACCGTTTTGTCATTTAGCCTCCGGTAGTCGACACAGAATCGGGTGGTGCCATCCTTTTTAGGTACCAGGACTACCGGCGATGCCCAGGGGCTATCGGAGGGTTCGATAACCCCTAGCTGCAGCATTTCGTCTAGTTCGGCTTTCATATGGGTACGGACTGATTCCGGAACCCTATATGGAGCCTGGCGCATAGGTAGCTGTCCCGGGGTCTCTACTCGGTGGGTGGCTAACGGAGTGTACCCAGGTAAATTGGAGAAGGTAGTCCCTTTGGCTACAATCAGCGCCTGTACCTGGGCACGCTCCTGGGGGCTTAGCCGCTCCCCCAGCTGGACTCCCCGGGAAGGCTCTATCTGTTCCTCGGGTTCTAGTAGGTCAGGTAAAGGTAGGTTCTCCTGATCCTCTAAGGAGGAGGCACAGATTGCCGTCACATCCTCGATCCTCTCATGGTAGGGTTTGAGCATGTTCACGTGGAGCATGCGTCTCTTCCCTACCCCTGAGCAGGGGCCGATCACATAGGTCGTGTCGCATCGCTGCTCCACTACCTGGTATGGGCCTTGCCAGATGGCCTGCAGCTTATCGGTGCGGACGGGCTTTAAGATCAAGACCTTCTGTCCCACCTGAAAGCTGCGGTCCCTGGCTCCTCTATCGTACCAGCGTCGCTGGCGTTGTTGGGCCGCCTGGAGGTTGGTGTGTACAGCCTGAGTTAGCGCCTCCAGACGGTCCCTGAACTCCAGGACGTATGATATGATAGGGGTTTCGTTAGTGGGACTCTCCCCCTCCCAGTGTTCCCTAATCAAGTTCAAGGGTCCCCGCACCCTCCTCCCAAATAGTAGCTCAAACGGGGAGAATCCTGTTGACTCCTGGGGAACCTCTCTATAAGCAAAGAGTAGGTGAGGCAGAAACCTCTCCCAGTCTTTGTGGGTCTCCCCGAACGTCCGAAGCATCTGCTTCAGCGTCCCGTTGAACCGCTCACATAGCCCATTGGACTGGGGGTGGTAGGCGGAATTAACTATTGGCTTAATGCCACACACCTTCCACAGATGTTGGGTAACTTCGGCCGTAAATTGGGTACCTCGGTCTGAGATGATCTCTTGGGGAAACCCTACTCGGGAAAATACCTTCATTAAGGCTTCCGCTACGGTCTCAGCGTGGATATTAGAGAGAGCTACAGCTTCGGGGTACCTGGTGGCGTAGTCCATTATAGTTAGGATATATCTTTTGCCAGAGGGACTGGGTTTTGGCAAGGGCCCTACGATATCCACCGCTACTCGGCTGAAGGGTTCTGCAATGATGGGTAGGGGACATAGCCTGGCCTTGTGGCGATCCCCTCGTTTACCTACACGCTGGCAGACGTCGCAGGAGGTGCAATACTGGCGCACATCCTGAGAGATCCCGGGCCAGAAGAAGGCATGGGTCAAACGGTATCGGGTACGGGTCATCCCTAGGTGTCCTGACAAGGGAATGTCATGCGCAATTCTCAGCAGTTCCTGTCTATATTTCTGGGGTACTACTAGCTGTTTATTAGTTAAGGTGACAGACCCCCCCACATCTTTTGCCGTGACACGGTATAGCAACTCTTTCTCCCAGATGAACCGCTCCCCCTCTAGCCCTGCTTGGTCTGTTTGTGCCCTGTCCCTATATACTTGGAGGGTGGGATCAGTCTGGACTTCGGTCGCAAAAGTCGTCGGGGTATCCCAGTACATGGGGGTCAGTTGGGGAACCGGGTCTCTTACCTGAGCCTCAGAGTGTATCGGTGTAGCCGTGGTGCGAGCCTGTTGTCGGGTGGTTACGGGGTGTGCCTCCTGGTACGGAGCCTGGGGAATAAAAGCGGAAGTCATTTGGCCCAAGTCATTCCCCAGCACAACATCTGCAGGTAAATTCTGCATCAGCCCCACTTCCACAGTTCCCTCTCCCACACCCCAATCCAAATGAACCTTGGCAGTAGGTAGCCGGTATACTGCTCCCCCTGCCACCCGTACTGCCACTGAGCCGCCAGTGTGGGTTGCGCCTGGTACCAAATGTGGTGCAACCAAAGTTAGAGTGGCTCCTGAATCCCGGAGCCCTTGTACCTCCTTCCCCTCCAGGGTTACTAGCTGCCGGTGATGTTGTCGGTTGTCGGTGGCCCGGACCGACATTACCTCATGCAGCACCCCTAGAGGCTCCTCAATTTGAGCACTCAGCAATTCTTGGGTGGCGGGGGCTACCTGGTAATGGTGCGCAGCAGCCCTGGGTGCCAA
Source organism: Pelobates fuscus (assembly GCF_036172605.1). Lineage (NCBI taxonomy): Eukaryota > Metazoa > Chordata > Amphibia > Anura > Pelobatidae > Pelobates > Pelobates fuscus. Next base: position 102,699,139 of record NC_086329.1, on the reverse strand, counting down.
ATTTTGTCGCACTTGATTCCAAGCTTGCCGGCTCCTGTTTTGGGTGCACTCTCGAGAAATGTGCCCCCACTGTTTGCATGTGTGACACTGAATGTTAGCCCGGCCGTTGTATCGGGAGGGGGGTGGTGGAGTATTCAGTGCTGGCCGGTGCAGGGGTACGGTGGGGCTGGTAGGGATAAAATTATTGGGTGTCCCTGTAATCCGAGGGAGAGTCTTATTTTGGGCACCGTGATGCCTCCGGGCATCAAAATGCTGATCCGCCAATTTAGCGGCTTCGGGTAGGGTGAGTGGTTTACGGTCCCGCACCCATTCTTGTGCTTCCGGGGACAAACCATTAAAAAACTGTTCCAGCAGCATTAACTGCCTCAACTCCTCCATGTTGGTAGCGTTGCTGGCCTGTATCCAGCCTAGCGATGCTTGGTCCAGCTTGTGCGCCCATTCTGCATGTGAATCTTTCTCAGGCTTGCGCAAGCCCCGGAATTTCCGCCGGTATGCCTCTGGGGTAATAGCATACCTCTCTAAGATCGCCCTCTTTACCTTAGGGTAATCTTTGCTGTCCTCTCGGGGTACAGCACGGTAGGCTTCAGCTGCCCTACCCGATAATTTGCCTGCCAGCAGCGGCACCCATGTGGCGGGTTCCAAATCGTGCAAATCGCACAGCCGCTCAAAATCCTGCAAATACCCATCGATTTCGTCCTTTTCTTCACAAAACGCTTTAAATGCGTGATGTGGGACTTTGGGTTTTACCTGTCCGTAGGTGGAGGCAGTAACAGACTCTGCCCTAGGCGGTGTTGCTGGTGTGCTGGTGGCCATCAGATAATCCTGTACATCCGATATCATCACGGTCATTATTTCCAGCGGTAATGGTTGTGGTAGGAACGCCAACCTGGTTCGTAGCTCTTTTTGGAATGGGGTCTCTTCCATGGCTGGTGGGGGCGTAGCGCTGCGGGCTTGGTCTCCCTCCATCAGTTCTGCGATCAGCACAGCCTTAGATTTGTTGCTGGCTATCTTACCCCTGGCTTCCAATAGTTCTTTTAAAGTCTGTCGTTTCAGTACGGTATAATCAATCTCCATACGAATTGCCCTTGCTTTCCTTGTTCGGTAGTTCCAGTTTACACGAACGCTGCTTTTCGGCTGTAAGGTTCGGATCCCACCGCTGCCACCAATTGTAACGGAATGCAATGTGTCAGCATACGATATCCGTTGGTACATCTAGGAAATCCACAGTCAGAGTAGAAAGCAAGGCAATATTCCCAATCCTCCCAATAACCGGACGAAACACAGTTTGGGAGTCAACTAACTCGGTTTATTCACAAGCAGCGTATTTATGCAGTTCCCCATGCAAGGGGTTTCCATACAGATATTCCAGGGGATTTTTCCCAACATGCATTGTGACTTTCCCAACAGGCATCGCTGCACGAGAAGGATACTCCCACTAAAATGGACGATTAAGTGGATTATCCCCTCGTGCAGCAAAACCGACAATTGACATTAAAATACATAATTCCCGTAATATTCGGCACTTTAGAATAACCGAACGTTCGGTAGATAGCTGGGGTCGGGGCGCACACTTTGTGAGAATACCGCTCCGATCCCAGCTGAATTGACCGAACGCCGCACATAATACATTTAAACATCAAGGTGAGTTTAAAAGTACCGAATAAGTACGGGACACATAATGTACCGAACGCGGTACTCCCGAACGCTCTGGAAGTCCAGCGGTGTTCGGATCACTGAGTAGCCGTTTTCAGTTCCAGGCTCTCGACGACCGAACACCGCTGCAGAGACAAAGGATCCAAGATGGCCGACCGCCGCATGGTCGGTAGTGGATCGACGGCCACCTAGGAGAGCCCTTAAGTACCGATTGCAACAATGTTGCAATCGGTTAATTGGTGCCACACGACCTGGGAATGTGTGGTCTACCTGGGGAGTCTACATTCGTACGGCGAACGGCCAGGATAGCCGTGTTTCGTCGTACGAATGCGTTGTATGCTGGCAGCGTACGGCTGCCAGCATGCGAACGGTCACAGTACAATACACATACAGTCAACGGGACACGTTATACATTCAGCCTACGGACAACCTGCAATGAATATAGTTCAGAAGTGGCTAGGTTTGCCACATTAACTTTTTATTTATCCTCCTGAATACCTCGGATTACCTCCAGCTTATCTCCAGAATATCTCCAACCACACACACACTTAGAAGCAAAACTTAGATGAAGCAACCAAGCTCTATTAGCCAAGCTAATGACAACAGCCCTTATATACTCCTCAAATCACCTCCCACTAGGAATGTTTAACACCTGGGCAGGCCTCTGCTTATTAGCAAACAATAGCTAATTTAAATAGCAATCAATAGCAAGTAGCTACCTAATCCAATCAAATGCCTTATAATTACCAACAGGAAATCAAACCTTGTGCAGTCAGTAACCTTTTCCTACAGATGAATCTTACCTGCAACAGTAAAAAATAACTCTTAGCACAACTCTTAGACAGTTGAAGCTTCTGTAAAACTCTCCAGAATATCTCCAACCACACACACACTTAGAAGCAACACTTAGATGAAGCAACCACTTAGATCCTCCAGCAAGGGCAGACCTGGTCATGTGGAAGGAGTTCTTAGAGCACTGGAATGGGATTTCTATGTTCGTTCCACCAATATCTGACCAATCCTCAGTCTTTTGGACAGATGCAGCCACCAATACTGGGTTTGAATCAATCTACAAAAACAACTGGTTAAGAGATTGCTGGCCGAAAGAGACACTCAGTTTACCTTCCTTTCGCAAAACATCGGCCTTATTCGAAATGTACCCGATATTCGCGGCTGCATTCACATGGGGTAAATCCTGGTCAGGCATGTCAGTTAAGTGTTTTACCGACAACATGGCAGCCTGTGACATATTTAATAAGGGTCGGTTGTCTTAATTGACCATTATGAAGTTAGTTCGCAGGCTGACTTGGTTAGCTGCCACCATTCAGTTCTTCCTTTTTTGTGAATACATCCCAGGCTACTCCAACTCCGCTGCTGACGCTTTTTCCTGTTGTAAATTGCAGGAATTCTTCATCCTTCACCCAACTGCCAACAAATACCCGACCCATTTCAACAAACTAATCCTGGACTAGCCTGGCTATTGGCGCACGGCAACAAATTGGCACAAGTAGCCTTGTCTGCTAACCATAAGAGAACATACGATAGAGCCATGGCCATTTTCCAGAGGTTCTCAGTAGAATTTAACACCCACGACCATTCAATTCAAACCATGGTCGCATTTGCCGCATTTTGCCACCTTCATCTTAAACTTTCATACAACACCATCAAACTCTATCTATCAGGCATTCAGCACCGTGTTCTGACAACCAGGGCCGGCCTTAGGGGTGTGCGAGCTGTGCGGCCGCACAGGGTGCCATGGAGCAGGGGGCGCCGTGCGGCCGCACAGCCGGCCGGGATTTAAAAAAAAAAAAAAAAAAAAAAAAATTTTTTTTTTTTTTTTTTTTTAAATTTGCAGCGGGGGCGGAGCTTAACGTGCGGCGGGGGCGGAGCTAAAAGCGCCGGAAAACTGATGCAGGGGAAGCAGGAAGGAGTCCCTGCTTCCCCACCAAACAGTCACCAGGAGCTGCACTGCCTCCACAGGTAACTGTGATTGTCAGGTGAGTGTGACTCTCTGCCTGTGTGTATTACTGTCTGTGTGTGTATGACTGTCTGCCTCTGTGTGTGTATGACTGTCTGCCTGTGTGTGTATGACTGTCTGCCTCTGTGTGTCTGTGTATGACTGTCTGCCTCTGTGTGTCTGTGTATGACTGTCTGCCTCTGTGTGTCTGTGTCTGTGTATGACTGTCTGCCTCTGTGTGTCTGTGTCTGTGTATGACTGTCTGCCTGTATGTGTCTGTGTGTATGACTGTCTGTCTCTGTGTGTGTATTACTGTCTGTGTGTGTGTGTATGACTGTCTGCCTCTGTGTGTATGACTGTCTGCCTGCATAGGCGTGCGCACGGGGTGTGCCGGGTGTGCCTGGGCACACCCTAATCCCCACAGCACGCCTATGTATTGAGACCGGCAGGGGAGATCTCAGGATCTCCGCTGTCGGCTCATGCAGAGCCGGCGCTATCCGAGCGCCGGCTCTGCTCTCAGCCTCCCTCCCCACCGACCCACAGGCAGGGAGGGAGGCAGGAGAGGACCGGCGGAGCTCTTGCCAGCAGCTCCGCCGGGTTCCTCTCGCGAGATTTGAGCGTTGCCGCAGCAACGCTCAAATCTCGCGAGAGTGAACTCTAGCCCCGCAGGGTAGAGTTCACTCTCCACTGGACCACCAGGGATGGCGGTAGCATGGTCCCCCCTCCCTACATAAGGTAACAAGGGAGGGGGGATATTAACTAAACGGCACCTCACCTCACCTCCACTGGACCACCAGGGAAGGCAGCAGGAACAAGAATCCCCCCTCCCTACATAAGGTAAGAAGGGAGGGGGGATATTGAGTCATGTACCCCCACCTCCACCCCCCACAATCACCCACACACATACAGCACACACATACAGCACCCTCACTCAGCACACACACACACATACAGCACCTTCACACATACAGCACCCTCACACAGCACACACACACATACAGCACCTTCACACATACAGCACACACATACAGCACCCACACACACAGCACCTACACACACACAGCACACACAGGACCTACACACATACAGCACCCACACACACATACAGCACCCACACACACATACAGCACCCACACACACATACAGCACCCACACACATACAGCACCCACACACAGCGCAAACACACACATACAGCACCCACACACACAGCACCTACACACATACAGCACCCTCACACAGCGCACACACACACACACAGCACCCACACACAGCACCTACACACACACAGCACACACACACAGCACCCACACAGCACCTACACACACATATTGCACCCCCACACACACAGCACACACACAGCACCCACACCCACATACAGCACCCACACACATACAGCACACACACACACAAACAGCACACGCACACACACACACACACACAGCAGTGTGTGTGTGTGTATAAATAAATAAATATATATATATATATATACACACATACATATACACGCGGCGTGTGTTTGTGCTTTAGGGTGCACACCCTAATGCAATAGGCTGCGCACGCCTATGTCTGCCTGTGTGTCTGTGTGTATGACTGTCTGCGTGTGTGTGTGTGTATGACTGTCTGCCTCTATGTGTGTCTGTGTGTATGACTGTGTGTGTGTCTGTGTGTATTACTGTCTGCCTCTGTGTGTGTCTGTGTGTATTACTGTCTGTATGACTGACTGCCTCTGTGTGTGTCTGTGTGTATTACTGTCTGTGTCTGTGTGTATGACTGACTGTCTGCCTGTGTGTGTCTGTGTGTGTGTGAGACTGTCTGCCTTTGTGTGTCTGTGTGTGTGTGTGTGTATGACTGTGTGTGTGTGTATGGCCGTCTGACTCTGTGTGTGTCACATACAACCAATACACGCATATCACACACTGTTAATACACCCATTACAAATATCACACATAGCATACATATCACACACAGTCATCACACCTACTATCACATACACAGACAACACAAACATTACAGCATACATGGATGACGGGGGGGCGCTGTGAAGATTTTTCGCACAGGGCGTCTAAATGCCTAAGGCCGGCCCTGCTGACAACCATTCCAAACCGTTCTCCTTTTCTTAATACTTACCCAGTAAAGAATATATTAAAAGGTATAAATAAATTGGATCATCACACCGCAAATAAACGTTTACCTATAGATGGGGAAAAATTCTGGGCACTATCAGACTTACTGGACACGCTGCCATTTGAACCCTGCACAAACCTGGTCATAAAAACCTCTATGTATTTAGCCTTCTATGGATTCCTAAGACCTAGAGAATTCACGATTGCAGCTCAATCAGAGAAAGGTAAACGACCACTACCTCCTATCACTTTGTCATTCAAAAACCAGACAATTAGGCCATTCATTAGAAATACCTTTCTACCCTACTGTCAGGACTTATCTTTCCGATCAGCTCCGTTCTGACACTTCCGGGTATGCGGAGCAGTCCCCGCCCCCTTCTCTGACACGGCTCTCTCAAGCCTTATAGAGAAACCGCGCCAGTTTCCAAATTGCTTAGTGATTTGAGTTAGGTTACTTCCGCATTCATATTGCCGGCTAAGCTACTCTTCGTTAATACTTGTGTACCGACCTCTTGGACTGTTTAAACGGATTCCCTGCCTTCTCCTCTCCTTTGATCTCAGACTGAATATTGGACTTTCCTGCTCTCTCCAACCCCGAAAACCCGGACTAAAAGAAGATTATCCTCTATCTTGGATCAACCTAAACTACCCTTGGAAGATTACTCCCATCAAACTCTAAGTATACTATTAATAACTCTCTGGGAATTGCTTTGCTAATGAACTTTAACCTGATTACTAATACACTCTTACTAAAACTCTGTTACCAATATCTCTGCTACAGTTGCTAGTGTTTTTTGCTTTTCGCTAATCACCTGCAATATCCACGAACCCTTAAAGCTACAGTAACGGTCCTTTATAGTAGGATTTCTTTCCTATCTTCAATCACGTTCTGTTAAAATAAAAAGGAACTTTCAAATCTGCAGTTGTGTTCCACATCAATTCTACTTGTAGCATAACACCTACTGAGAATCTTAGAGAGTCTTCGACACTTACCTAGCTCAGGTTAAAGACAATCCCAGCCGTTCCCCGCTTTTCACACTACTAGGCAGTCCCCTAACTACTACTAAATTCATGTTCTACATTAGAACACTGTGCATTAAATTAGGTTGGGACCCTGCCTCTTATTCAGGGCATTCGTTCAGAATAGGGGCCGCGTCAGCATCGTACAGTATCAATACGCCAGTACACATAATTAAGAAATTAGGGTGTTGGAAATCTGCTATATATCAGAGAGAAAGAGTTAAGACAAGCATTTAAGAATCTCGTATTATAATCATGTTATCAATAAAGTGTGTTTTTTCCAGCATCTCTTTTTTACAGGCCTACCCCTACGTCGGTTTCGGCACACCACACCGACTATATATGTTTCCTTTATACCAACCACCTAGGACAGAACCCTAAGAAAATTTGGACGTAAAGGAGGGAAAAGGTTGCTTTTACGGACCCCAAAGCGCATGAACTTGAGCTAAGTTTTTTAGCTTTATGAAATTGTGAGTTGTTACTTGGCACTATACCTCATATTAAATTAGTACTGTGCAATTTGCACTATGATTTGTATCTTTATGTTTTCTTTTTAAAGGGATAATACAGAAATATAGACACCCCTAAGTTAGAAAACTATTTTAAAGGTATATCCCTTTATACTGGGCAATTTGCAATATCACTACAAACTGTTTCCATTGATTATCACTATTGCAGCGCTTCACCGAGACACTCCTTTTCCTTAACTATCTATGTTAAAAGATAAACCACTGTGTTATAGCAGCTTCTTCTATTTGTTGTCTATATAGATTGATAAAAACTTTAAAAAAAAAAACTAAAAGTAGCCCTAGTACATCACTATTTATATTTGTATCTTTAAGGATTATCCGTATCTCTATTTTAACTCAACTTGATAAATCTCTGTCAGTGTATGTGTGGTTACCTCAAAGTAATGTGCAAACACTTAAAGATGATTTTCTCATTACATGAAAACACACAGCTGTGGTTAATATTTGTGGCTCTGCCAATATGTTTGCTGTTTCTTGCCAATTTCTCAAAATTCATATTTTACATATAAATACAAAAACAGAACTGGCTGTTCAAATAATCATAATTAAATAATCATGTTACATCAGAGTCAAACATTGGCAGTTTTTAAAAGTATGTATGGCATTTAGTAGAAGAATGTATCTTGCCCAATCTCATTCCTTCCTTGAGATTGCGAGCTGGTTTAACCCCCGTGCTGAGTTGCAGAAGTAATACACCACCAGTGAATCAACAGGTTCCAAAAGACAGGCTGGTAAGCAAATAAAAAGGTAAAAATCTTTCTGTGTGTATGTCTCTGTCTGTCTGTTTGAGTGTCTGTCAGCTAGTGACAATGCATTGCTAGTAATATAATCTGATTTATCCAATGGCATAAGCATCTATCATCTACTACAAACATGAGGCTTTGATGGGCTGAGAACAAGCAGGTAAAAAGAGACTTAGACAATTATGATAGATTACATCATTGTTGGTGTTTATAGCGTAACGTTATAGCACTTTTAAAGATCCTAAATTACTTTTCAGGAACTGCAATCAAAAACTATAAAATAGGAAGATGGGTGGACACGTCATTTTGCTTCTATTTATCACTGGCGTGATGGCACAGAAAGGTGAGCCACCTTCTTTTATTCTAAATCAAATCATTCTCTTATAAGAAGTTCACAAAATAAAAATCTTGTATTATCTATCTATTCTAATCTATTGTCTTAAAGTGCAAACAAACTCAGCATTTGATTTTTCCCCTGTCTGCATTAATACGCTGACAAAGCTTCTGCTAATCTGAAACAACAAACAGCAATACACTCTTTTTCTCTATTTCACTATTTTATAATTCTTCTCTTTTCCCATCACCTTTCCTCTCTCCCCATTTCCTCTCTCTCTCTCTGTACCCTTCTATGGTCCAGGAGGGGTAAGGACTCGTCTTGTCAGTATTGTTTTCCCCTCTCAGTTTCTATTCTGTGTTATCGTAGTTGTGCACATTACTCGGTATGGACATATAGCATGGTGATGCATGATTTTCAGTAGCCTGGTAAGATTTGAAATTGTGCATTTTATTGTCCACATGCTTTTCTCTTGTTGTTCATTTTGTATAATTTTAGACCCTAAGAGTAACATCACTATTCAGAAATGTATGTGCCCACCAATCCCATTGTTCTCTGCACATTGATGTATCACATACAGTAATACTACATTTTAAACAGTGACATACTGGAACTGCGCTCCTTTAACTGCATAGCCATTTTAGCACCATCGTCATGACTCATTTTAAGTTTTTCCTATTTGAAATAAATTCTAAATATTCTGTGTAAGATATTACAGTGGCAATAGTGCAGCACAGATTGCTAACAGTCAGTTTAACATGCGGGCTTACTCTATAAGAATAGAATTATGAAATATGTGAAATGTGTAGAGGATGACTGCATTTGTGTGGAGTGCCTGTGTTTGTGTGTGAATGAGGGTGTATTTGTGTGGAGTGCCTGTGTTTGTGTGTGAATGAGGGTGTATTTGTGTGGAGTGCCTGTGTTTGTGTGTGAATGAGGGTGTATTTGTGTGGAGTGCCTGTGTTTGTGTGTGAATGAGGGTGTATTTGTGTGGAGTGCCTGTGTTTGTGTGTGAATGAGGGTGTATTTGTGTGGAGTGTCTGTGTTTGTGTGTAAATGAGGGTGTATTTGTGTGGAGTGTCTGTGTTTGTGTGTAAATGAGGGTGTATTTGTGTGGAGTGTCTGTGTTTGTGTGTGAATGAGGGTGTATTTGTGTGGAGTGTCTGTGTTTGTGTGTGAATGAGGGTGTATTTGTGTGGAGTGGCAATGTTTGTATATTAATGCAGGGATGTATTTACATGGAGATTTGGTGTGTGTGTGTGTTTGTGTGTGACTGAACTGAATGTGAATGGTTGGGTGTATTTTGCAGGATAGTGACAATTCTGTAAAAAGGTGCATTTATTTATTTTTATTTATTTATTACTGGCATATATAAGGCACCAATATATTCCACAGTGCTGGTCAATTGGGAAAAAGAAAATACAGTATAAACAGACCAATGCAAATGGTATCGGGCCCCGCCCGTGAGTTTACCATCTAATGGATAATATGGAGAGATGATACAAGACAGCAGAGGAATTTGGAGGTGATGGCAGAGAGAATTAATAGTATAATTGCAGTAACTGGCAACATGTGAAGGGAATGTGGAGGTGATTGGCTGTGGTTTCAAACAGCTGGTAGAGCATGCTGTATTGTTAGAAGGTACCAGTGTCAGCAGGAGGAGGGGCAGGTGATTAAGTAGAGATGAGCAGAAATGAAGTGGCTATACTGCAGATGAATGTGGCTTGGGCCTAAGGAATAGAGATATACAGTTATTTAAAGGAATGTACAGCTGGCAGCGGCAAGCAGGGGGGGAGTAATGGTGGAGCCGAATAAACATTTGCTGTAAACATCTGAAATATTTTCCAAGCAAATTCTATCAGCCAAAATATTACTAACTACATGTGACTGCATGTACAAAATATTACTAACTACATGTGACTGCATGTACACAATATTAATAACTACATGTGACTGCATGTACAAAATATCACTGCAGTAAACTATAGGTACAAATATTAGCATTATTATAGTAAATTAATAACATAGTTACAAAGGTGAATGAAATCCGCTGGAGTATCTTCTGAATTTCAAAATCTGTATCTTAAAGTTGCAGCATTGAACAGACGTTGCTTTGTTGCAGATAAATGTGGATATTTTTAACTGTCCATGAATGAAATTGTTATTTGTGGATAATGCCAACGTGTGTCAATGCAGTGTGCATGTGGAATGTGTGCCGTTAATCCAGGGGTGTAAGGGGAGCATTCTGTGATAAAGTGTCACTGAGCGTGAATGTATGACTGTATTGAGAAGGTTTCTGAGCAGTATCAGATTTGTGTGAATGTAGAATTGTATTTTTAAGGCATGTTAACGTGTACGAGTATAACTTTAAACTAATTTTATGTTGTATTTTCCATTACCTGTCTGTATAATTAAAATATTGTTGCCATATATGATTAATACAGACTATGCTGACAAATCTTCTCTATGTTTTAATTCTCCATAGATTTGGAAGGCAACGTCTTCCTCTTTCCCGAACAGAATGACTATTCTTCGGTGATCCTGAAGCCCGTGGAGTCTAAACCATTAAGAAAATTCACAGTTTGCCTTCAATCCTATACTGAACTGGCCAAGTATCCTCTCTTCTCTTTGGCCACTCACAAACACTTTAATGCCTTCCTCATTCTCCTATCGCCAGGAAGTAAGGTGTATGTTTACGTGGGCAATGAAGAAATCTATTTCAAGGTAGACCTAACCCATATTGAATGGAAATACACCTGTGTGAGTTGGGATTCGGACACGGGAGTGGTTCAGCTTTGGATCAATGGAAAACGCTATCCTAGAAAGGTTGCAAAAAAAGGATTTACCTTTCCTGCCTCCACCAGTATAATCCTGGGACAGGAGCAGGACTCATTTGGGGGAGGATTTGATAAGAACCAGTCCTTCGCAGGTGAAATAAGTGAGGTCCACATGTGGGATTATGTGTTGTCTCCCGAAAAAATACAGCAAGTTCTCATTAAAAAATTGAATGGAAATATATTCAGTTGGAGGTCGTTACATTATGAGATTAAAGGGAATGTCCTTATTGAACCCAGTTTGCAGTACATATGATCAAACTTTTACATGCCACATAATTATAAAGAAAGATTTCATTCATAATATTTATTGGATTCAAAGAATGAATGGGTAGCGTACAATTAACTCAGAAACCAGAAATTTTGCATAGAGGTTGCTTCACAGACAAGCTTAAAAAAATAAAATTATGCAAACTAACACACTAACACAATATTGAATTTTCACAAAAACAACTTTTATAAAAAATATCTGGAAAAATATTAACTTTTTACTAATTACTAATATTAATAAAACTTCAGCCACCATACAGGGTTCTTTATTGAACACAGGGCTTGAAATATTAATATAAAAACCAAACAATCTGTTTTCTCATATACAGTAGGTGTGACGAAAATATATAATACGTATGATCAAACACCTTGCACATAGGTATTTGTAATGACTGAAGGTGTTATTGAAAGTTGCAACAGAATGTAAAACAAATGTCTTAATTTGAGCATTATCTCCAAATACAAGAAACACAGCTAAACCATATATGTTTTTTAACAAATATATTTAAAAATTCTATAGCAGTGTTTACCAATCCCTGGATTGCTAATGCTAACAGTGAAATGGTAGAGTCCATTCACCCCTCCCCCTCCCTGACAGTAGTAATGATATGACCAATTGAAATTTCCTTTACTGTTTGGCAGCAGGGGATGAACAGACATTCACAGCACAATTGCAGGCATTACATCAGTTACCAGTGACTTTTGGAAGAAAATTTTGTTCTTATACATTCTGGTAATCATTCATAGAGTATACATTAGAGTGAATTAAGCTTTATGGACTAAATTTAATTCTGCAAAATTTGTGAAAGTAAATATGTTTATACTCTTTATTCTGGTAGTGATGTGGTTAATATTCTCAAGTTTATATAAACCCTGATAGTATGATTTGACTGTGAAAACTGATTAATAAATGATTATAACTTCTATATTTAAATTTGTCTTCATTGCAATCGAAATAACCAAACACTGACATCTTCTTTTAACCATGTATTTCATTAGTAATCTGTGTGTCCCAGGATCTATGTCTCCAGGAAAGTCCTATATGGACTGAAACATTTCACTGCTTATGTTTCTGCTTATTGAAATAAGCCAGTAGGAGATCATACTTTTTCTGGATTTTTCAAGTATTTTTAGAGGCTACAAGAGGACCAAAGCAAGGGAAGGAGATCTACATTGTGTTAAATGATGAAACGCGTTTTATTAGCTATTATTTTAGTCCATTCATTGGACCGTACCCGAGTGACTATAGTCGTGTTGATGCAAATGTCCAAGGACTTCTATCATTGTTCTCTAGTGATTGAACAGACCACTATAACACAGAGAATTTAATTCTCTGGAAGGAAAAGACAGCTAACAAAGGAATTCATTTTCATGTTTCGTAACAGCCACTAGAGCCAAACCTTTCGACCTCTGCCTACCATAGCTACAATGAGACCCAGTCAAAGACATGGAATGTAACTGGACACATCTCAGATCCAGATGTTGGTGTGGATATGTCTGTTAAATGTAAACATAGTCTCTTGAATACTCAACAGCATTGCTGTTGGTCCTCGACTTCTTGGGCTTATACAGCCATTACCCCACCTATGGTCAACTCCTATCCCACTAGTAGCCAGCATACATCTAGAATATAGGGGAACACTCGCTGAGTAAATATATAAATGGATCGATCCCTCCAAACTATTCAGAAACAAAGATAGTGAGCAAAATAGAGGTAAGGGCTGCGCCAATTTCTATAACAAAATATAATGAGCAGTAAAAATCACAACACATAAAATAAGTAAAAAATCTAAATATCAGTAAAAAAAAGTCAAATAAAAAGGATCTTACTCAGATCAAAAATAGAATAAGGTGCTTAAACAGGAGTAATATCCTCAGTGTCTTTTTCCGGATGAATCCACTCATATGAAAAACAAAAACCAGATAAAAAGAACCAATAGTGTAATATGAATGATCCAATATGTATATAGATGAAATAAACAGGAATAAACTCACATTTAGGAGAGCTATAGTTAGCTCTAGTGTGAAGGGCGTACAGCGGTATAATCCCCGCTTATGGGATATGTTGTGGGTTTCTTCCATCTGGGGTATGGTCCACACTCAGGAAAGAGGGTAAAAAGAGACAACTAATAGTGCTCACTGAATAAAAACAAGCGTAGGATATTTCAAACGTGGCTGGGGAGGAATTTATTCTGGATCATATCATTGTAATTAAAAATGCCTTAAATGTTGCAGTCTAAATCATTTGAATTTATATTAGAATTTACACAGATTTCTGATTTAAAAAAATTACATAAAAAATAGATATTTTGAGATATTCCTATTAAAAAGCAGTAAGATACATCCATATGTATTCACAATTACAATCCAAGTGCTAAGAAAAGTTAAGAATTTTCCGTCATCTTTTATTAGTGATCCCATGAAAATGTTTAGTTCTAAAAGATCGATACAAAATAACAATTAGATTATAAAATAATTTTAAAAAAATAGATAAAATAGAAGCCTAATTTAACTCCTAGGAAAGCTAAAGCTAAAGGAATTACAAAATCGTTACAAAAAGGCATTTATTTATGTGACAAATAGAGTATATTGCTGATGGTATTCAATTCAAACGCCTACAATCGTGAGCGTCAGGACTGGACCATGGTGCAACGGAAGAAGGTTGCCTTTTAGGTCAGGTGGATGGCCGAGTGCGTGTGTGGAAGAGATGGCAGAAGAATGCCCTATGGGAAGAAGGCAGTTATTAATACACTGCCCAGTACCTAGTGACATCAATCCTGTGCTGATTTACTGTTCAGTAACCCAAAACGTTTGATAAGTAGAAGCTGCATGCAGTGAGTTCCAGAATGTTTGGTCATATCTCAGTTGTCCAATGTATTTTAAAGTGAATGCAGAAGAGGGAGCAGGAAGGAGGTACTTGTCACTCGTGCACTGATGTTGGACTCTCCTGCTAGATACAAGCCACATCGTTTAGACCCTGAGGAGGCAGGCAAAGCTCTGGCTATCGATGGGTTGCTCAATTTCATGCTTCTATTTTGAGTGTTTTAGCTCCTTCTTCAAATAGGTAGTGTGTATGGAGTCAGGCTGTGACTCTGTCCTGCATTATTTGCCTGATTTCTTGTGCGTAGGATCGGGGAATTCGGAGAGGTGCGTGCGGCTGCTGTTTGCGGTGCAGTCCATGGCAAAGTCTTTCGGGGTACCACTGGCCCAGGGCAAGACTGTGGGCCCGACTGTAAAGGATCCCCTACACTCCTATTGAGTACATCCGTTATAAGTCTCCCAAAGTGATGTAATTATAGTAGTGAACCTGGACCTGAGAGGAAACTAGTTACAAGCAAACATCTAACATGCTCCTCCCCTGTGCTTGAGAGATAATTACCTGATCACACAAACATATAATTAAGTTATCTCTCAGTACAGAAACAGGCAATATAAAAAAATACCCCCAAAACACATAAAAACCCCACAAACATTTCATCCCCTGATAGCCCCGATCTGAGTGACCAACATATCCAAAAACCACCCAGATTGTTTCAGGGGTTCAGCATTTCCATGGAAATCATAATTTTGACTGACTGTGCACATGTTCCTATGCCCAAAACAGTTCCATGAAATCAGGGCTAGCAATCGGTCAACTTTGGTAACATAAAAACAAAGTTTAAATGGATTTCTGAACTAAGGAAGAGAATGGTTCCTGGGAAGGCAAAATAGGGGTTTTGTCACTTGGCTCCCCACAGTTCCATGGAGTGGGCAGGAGGCTATCGACAACATTCCTCCAGAAGCCCATGGTGAACGTCCAGACAGAGGAGTGTTCGTCACACCGACTATGTGCTTGAGCTTTCTTGGCATTGAAATTGACTCACTGGCGCGGGAATGTTGGCTCCCGGCGGATAAGTTGGAGGATCTGCACGCTCGAGTGCATCGGTTTTGTGCATGAGGAAGATACAGTTGCGCCAGGTGCAGGCACTGTTGGGTAAGTTTAACTTTGCCTGTTGCAATCTGCCCATGGGCAGGGTGTTTAATGGGCAACTGGCTCCGGCTAGGTCAGGCATCTCCAGGCCCCGCCATTTTGTGCATTTGACGCACCCCTTGAAAGAGGATTTGGCAGTGTGGGATGTTTTTCTGATGGCTTTTAACAGTCGGTCCTAGGGCCGGAAGTATCCAATGCCAAGCTGCACTTGTTCACTGACGCGGGTGGGCTCAGTGGGTTTTGGGGCTATATTGTACACCCACTGGTGTGCGGATACTTGGTCGGAGGCCTGGCATATGTCGGGCCTCACTAAGAATTTGGCGTTTCTCGAATTGTTCCCTATAGTAGTGGCCTTGGAGCAGTGGGGGTCATTGCTGCAGGGCCGCAAGGTTGCTTTCCATTGCGATAATCTGGGAGTGGTACTGGCCATTAACAGCCTGTCGGCTTCCTCCGCCCCAGTGGTCCGGCTGCTGTGTCGACTTGTGCTGGGTTGGACTGGTTCTTGCTTACAACTCCCTACATAATGCTGCTCCAACCTACCTATCCTCCCTAGTACACAAGTATGTCCCGTCTAGGCCCTTACGCTCTGTCGAAGACCTAAGTCTATCCTCTGTCCATACTCCCACCTCTGATGCTGGCCTTCAAAAATTCTCCAGGGCTGCATGTTTTCTGTGGAACTCCCTTCTCTTCTCCATAAGACTTTCACCCAGTCTCCATTTCTTCACAAAAATCGTTGAAAACACCTTCCTTCAAGAATGCATATCAATAGAACTGTGAACGGCTTTTCATCCCCCCCAATAACTCATCTCCTGCAAATGTCAAAAATAACATATTAACCCTCAGTGAATACTTTTCTAGCAACCTACTTTGTTACCCCTACTCAGGGCCGGCGCTACCATAAGGCGGCCCAGGCGGCCGCCTTAGGGCGCACCGGCCCTGGGGGCGCAAAACCAGGCGGACCGGAAGGAGGGAAGCGCACTGCGCTCCCCTTTATCCGGCTACTACTTGTAGCGTGGCCGAGCGCAGCCCTTACCATTCCGCCTGCGGATCCCAGCCTCTGCCCGCCCACCTCCTACCCTGCTTTCTGCTGCCGGCTGTGTGGAGGGGGCGGGGATATGACATCATATCCCTGCTCCCTGGGGATCACACAGCGTGGCTGGCGCACAGTGATGAGGCTGCCCTGCAGGACAGGACTCCAAGGAGCCGGTGTTCTATCATTCTGCTATACCTCGTCAGTGTAAGTATGTAATTTTGCATGTATGTATGTATGTTTGTTTGTATGTAACTAATACAGAGTAATGGGGAAGAAAACTAGGGCTTAAATGGCTAAATGTATTTTTACATTGCTTTGTAATAAAAAAAAAGGAAATGAAGACTGTGTAAACATGGTGTTGAAATAAAAGAGGTTTACATTTTCGGAATGACAAATTATGGATACATTTTAAACATGTGTTGAATACTGCTGAAGGAAAGTAAAAAAAAAAGTACATTACTGTACAATATACATTTGTGAATAAAGCTAAACTATTACCTTTATAATAAACAAAATATATACCATTGAAACTCATAGGAAAGTGCTTCAAGTTAGGTTTAGAAGTATAGTATAATGTGGAAAAAAATGATTAAGATTTTTTGTTGCTTAAAAAATCATAATATTCCAGTCCTAAACCACATCTATTTTGATTGTATGTTTGTCTCTGAATGTCTATATATATGTCTCTGTATTCATGTATGTAACTGTATGCCTTTATGTTTCTGTATGTATGTATGTATGTATGTGCCTGAATGTCTTTGTATGTATGTTTCTGTATGCCTGTCTGTATGTATGTATCTGTATGACGGTATGCCTCTGTATGTATGTATGTGTCTGCATGCCTGTATGTCTTGTACGTATGTCTCTGTATGCATGTATGTAACTGGATGTATGTTTGTCTCTGAATGTCTGTATATATGTCTCTGTATGCATGTATGTAACTGTATGCCTTTATGTCTCTGTATGTACGTATGTGTGTGTATGTGTGTCTCTGTATGCCTGTATGTCTTTGTATGCATTTTTCTGTATGTATGTATGTGTCTGTATGACGGTATGCCTCTGTATGTATGTATGTATGTATGTATGTGTCTGTATGCCTCTGTATGTATGTATGTGTCTGTATGCCTATATGTCTCTGTATGCCTGTATATATGTATGTGTCTGTATGATGTTATGTCTCTGTATGCATGCATGTGTCTGTATGTGTGTATGTCTTTGTATGCCTGTATGTATGTATGTATGTATGTATGTATGTGTCTGCATGCCTGTATGTCTCTGTATGTATGTTTCTGTATGCCTGTCTGTATGTATGTGTCTGTATGACGGTATGCCTCTGTATGCATGTATGTCTTTATATGCCTGCATGTCTCTGTATGCATGTATGTCTCTGCTTGTATGTCTCTGACTGTATGTCTCTGTATGATTATTTCTGTCTTTGTATGCCAGTGTACCTGTATGACTTTGACTGTGTGACTGAAAAATGATGCCTGTGTGCCTGTGGCTTGGGAGGAAAGACACACAGGTGAAGATGCATTTTTTTATTTTTTAATGAGGGTTGGGGGCGCCAAAATGCATCTTCGCCTGTGTAACTAAAAATCCTAGCACCGGCCCTGCCCCTACTTTTACCCTTTGTGTCACTATACCCCACTCCCTCTAGCATGTAACCTCACTGAGCAGGGCCCTCAATCCCTCTGTTCCTGTGTCACTGTACCCCACTCCCACTAGCATGTAAAATCATTGGGCAGGCCCTCAATCCCTCTGTTGCTGTGTGTCCAACTCATCTGGTTACAAATACCTGTCTGTTAGTGCACCCATTGTACAGCGCTATGGAATTTGATGGTGCTCTATAAATAAAATAATAATAATTAGTGACTATAGTCTATTTAATGCAGGGGAAGAGAAATTATTTGAGTATATGTTGCTATGATATGACTCTCAAGTGTTCCTATTTTGGCCCAAATCCCTCTGTCCCTCTTTCCCATCCTGATGTCTTTCTTTTCTAGGAGATCCACATTGTTGGTGTGTCTTAGTGTATAACAGAGCTCCACAGCAATAATACTCCCAGTAATGTGTCTGAGTGTATAACAGAGCCCCACAGTAATAATACTCCCAGTAATGTGTCTGAGTGTATAACAGAGCCCCAAAGCAATAATACTCCCAGTAATGTGTCTAAGTGTATAATAGAGCTCCACAGCAATAATACTCCCAGTAATGTGTCTGAGTGTATAACAGAGCACCTCAGCAATAATACTACCAGTAATGTGCCTGAGTGTATAACAGAGCTCCACAGCAAAAATACTCCCAGTAATGTGTCTGAGTGTATAACATAGCTCCACAGCAATAATACTCCCAGTAATGTGTCTGAGTGTGTAACAGAGCCCTACAGCAATAATACTCCCAGTAATGTGTCTGAGCGTATAACAAAGCCCCCCAGCAATAATACTCCCAGTAATGTGTCTGAGTGTATGACAGAGCTCCACAGCAATAATACTCCCAGTAATGTGTCTGAGTGTATAACAGAGCCCCAAAGCAATAATACTCCCAGTAATGTGTCTGAGTGTATAACAGAGCACCACAGCAATAATACTCCCAGTAATGTGTCTGAGTGTATAACAGAGCTCCACAGCAATAATACTCCCAGTAATGTGTCTGAGTGTATAACAGAACTCCACAGCAATAATACTCCCAGTAATGTGTCTGAGTGTGTAACAGAGCTCCACAGCAATAATACTCCCAGTAATGTGTCTGAATGTATAACAGAGCTCCACAGTAATAATACTCCCAGTAATGTGTCTGAATGTATAACAGAGCTCCACAGCAATAATACTCCCAGTAATGTGTCTGAATGTATAACAGAACTCTGCAGCAATAATACTCCCAGTAATGTGTCTGAGTGTATAACAGAGCTCCACAGCAATAATACTCCCAGTAATGTGTCTGAGTGTGTAACAGAGCTCCACAGCAATAATACTCCCAGTAATGTGTCTGAATGTATAACAGAGCTCCACAGCAATAATACTCCCAGTAATGTGTCTGAGTGTATAATAGAGCCCCACAGCAATTATACTCCCAGTAATGTGTCTGAGTGTATAACAGAGCTCCACAGCAACAGTACTCCCAGTAATGTGTTTGAGTGTATAACAGAGCTCCACAGCAATAATACTCCCAGTAATGTGTCTGAGAGTATAACAGAGCTCCACAGCACGAATACTCCCAGTAATGTGTCTGAGTGTATAACAGAGCCCCCCCCCCCAGCAATAATACTCGCAGTAATGTGTCTGAGTGTATAACAGAGCACCACAGCAATAATACTCCCAGTAATGTGTTTGAGTGTATAACAGAGCTCCACAGCAATAATACTCCCAGTAATGTGTCTAAGTGTATAATAGAGCTCCACAGCAATAATACTCCCAGTAATGTGTCTGAGTATATAACAGAACTCCACAACAATAATACTCCCAGTAATGTGTCTGAGTGTATAACAGAGCTCCACAGCAATAATACTCCCAGTAATGTGTCTGAGTGTATAACAGAACTCCACAGCAATAATACTCCCAGTAATGTGTCTGAGTGTATAACATAGCTCCACAGCAATAATACTCCCAGTAATGTGTCTGAGTGTGTAACAGAGCCCTACAGCAATAATACTCCCAGCAATGTGTCTGAATGTATAACAGAGCTCCACAGCAATAATATTCCCAGTACTGTGTCTGAATGTATAACAGAGCTCCACAGTAATAATACTCCCAGTAATGTGTCTGAATGTATAACAGAGCTCCACAGCAATAATACTCCCAGTAATGTGTCTGAGTGTATAACAGAGCTCTGCAGCAATAATACTCCCAGTAATGTGTCTGAATGTATAACAGAGCTCCACAGTAATAATACTGCCAGTGATGTGTCTGAGTGTATAACAGAGCCCCACAGCAATAATACTCCCAGTAATGTGTCTGAGTGTATAACAGAGCTCTGCAGCAATAATACTCCCAGTAATGTGTCTGAATGTATAACAGAGCTCCACAGTAATAATACTGCCAGTAATGTGTCTGAGTGTATAACAGAGCCCCACAGCAATAATACTCCCAGTAATGTGTCTGGGTGTATAACAGAGCCCCACAGCAATAATACTCCCAGTAATGTGTCTGAGTGTGTAACAGAGCTCCACAGCAATAATACTCCCAGTAATGTGTCTGAATGTATAACAGAGCTCCACAGCAATAATACTCCCAGTAATGTGTCTGAGTGTATAACAGAGCTCCACAGCAATAATACTCCCAGTAATGTGTCTGAGTGTATAACATAGCTCTACAGCAATAATACTCCCAGTAATGTGTCTGAGTGTATAACAGTGCTCCATAGCAATAATACTCCCAGTAATGTGTCTGAGTGTATAACAGAGCTCCACAGCAATAATACTCCCAGTAATGTGTCTGAGTGTATAACAGAGCTCCACAGCAATAATACTCCCAGTAATGTGTCTTTAAACTGCAATAACTGCGATTCGAAATCAGTCTGTGTAAATAAGATACGTTGTTCTTGCTCTAAAGTAAATTTTAGTTACAAACATTGTTAACAAGTCACCTAAAATGTCTCAGAACAACCCGGCCACTGACCACACATCCCAAACTCACCCCTCTAAAATGAATGTGTCTCTCTCTTGCCCATGCCCATTTGAAATCTTGGGACAAATGTAATGTGCTTACAAATACCAAGATTGTTTGATCTATCTAATGAACGTGAACAGGTTGAATGGTAAAATCTCCATTAATGGAGTTTGCACTAATGGAAGCATCATGGATTTCAGATCATTCCATGAACCAAGCTTTTCCATCTTCTATCGAACAGGAATGTATGATAAAATCAGATATATAAAGTACAAACAAACTCCGCCAGAGGTTCTAGCAAATAATACAACATACAATAAAATATACAGTATCAGAACTGTGATCTTTGGCCGTTTACATATAATTACATTTTAATGGTTCTCACAAAGCTAGATGTATAAATGGTTTATGAGGATTTCTTGTATAAAGACTTAAAATAATGTTTATTTTGAGTGTAAAATATTCTCAAGCTCATCTGACCTTTTTATTGCTAAAACAAAGATGTGATTGGTGGTGACAGGGTTATTTAGAATAGAATATGGGGAACCGCTTATTCAACATTTTCACCATCTTCTAATATCTCACAACGTTGGCTTAATTATATTGCAAGGTCACTGCATTTGCTTTGAAAGGAGAAGTTGTCAAACTGAAAGAGGAAGGGTCGGACCTCTGCTTACTTTGTAGGATAGAAATCTCATCGAGAGCAAAGAACATGATCTACATTCACATCTGGATCGCAATGTTATTATTCTATCAAAAAAGTAAGTTTACACCGTCGATGGTATGGAACAATGTCAGATTGGAAATATGGAGATTTTTCAAACTTGGCTTCAATTTTTGAATAAAAGAAGATTTATAGAATAACAGAGATTGTTGCATTTAGCAGCAAACCATGGGAAGATTATTGTAGTTGTTAAGTGTTACCTGTTTAGATGACAAGTTGGTGGAACTAAAACCGGAGATATTACTCCATAGGAGTCTCTCCTTTACATCACAGGATATTGTTGTTGGTTATTTAACTGTCAAAAATGCTGTATACTGTGGGCGAGTAGCTTTATAATGTGAGGATACAGCTTTTTCAGAATGGGGAATGAGATACATTCGGTTTTAGGTTATTACTACACCTGGCTCGCGTTCATTTCGTCTACTCTCCCTGATACTTTTAAGTTGGAAGTTTGTATACAGCTCTGTAATGGAATTTTAAGAAAGACATGCTGGCCTCGATTGAGTATTTTTAGATAAACTTTTTAAGTGATCACAATCTATTAGAAAAAATATTTTTAAATGATATATTTACAAAAGTCGGCAATAGCATCGAGAGGAATTTTTGTAGCTAAATCATTTGAAAGTTGTTTTTTTTCTAACAGATTGGAAAAGTGTATTTCATATTAAATGCACCTCCCCCCCTCCCCCCTTATTATATATCATTTTATTCAGGGGAAACCGGGCTTTCATTGAATATCAAATATTTAGCTATGAAACATAATTTAATATGAATAAAATGGGAGAAAATAAGACATTTTGTTATTTTTTTAGTTTACTGTCAATGTCATAATACTGTTTGCTGTTACTGCAATAAAATACACATATTTGTATTCAGCAAAGTCTCACGTGTAAAATAGTACCCCCTATGTACAGGTTTTATGGTGTTTTGGGAAGTTACAGGGTCAAATATAGCACGTTACATTTGAAATTGAAATTCGCCAGATTGGTTACGTTGCCTTTGGGACTGTATAGTAGCCCAGGAATAAAATTTACACCCATTATTTGCAATAGTAGATAACCCAAGGAATTGCAAATGGGGTATGTCCAGTCTTTTTTAGTAGCCATTTGGTCACAAACACTGGCCAAAGTTAGCGTTAGTATTTGTTTGTGTGTGAAAAATGCCAAAACGCCAATTTTGGCCAGTGTTTGTGACTACGTGGCTTTTAAAAAAGACTGGACATACCCCGTTTGCAATACCTTGGGTTGTCTACTATTGCAAATGGTATGCCATCATAGGGGTAATTGTGGCGAAACTGACCTCGCCACGTGTCCTTGGAGGGGGCTGCTTGCCCGCCTCTTGCCTTCTGACTATGGCCCGGGAAGATGTGGCCCTTTAATTACAAGATTTGGGCATAATAGATTTGTGTTGTGCTGTTGCTGACCCTTTAACTCCCAGAGAAAGGATTTGTACCTTTAAATTGGCACTTCGAATGCCGTCGAAGTGCCGAAGTAGTCAAAGTGGCCTCCATTCGAAAATGGAACACGTGGCGGCGGCCATTTTAATTTAGTCGAACGCGGTCAGCGGTGCGTGCCCTTGAATCTAAGGAACTAAAAACAGCTACACATTTGCACGAACACCGCTGACCGTTACCTTCAGGAACTTCAACGCTTCGACTGGAATACATTTTACTGTTTTGAAACACTAATATTTGTGTTCAGCGAAGTCTCCCGAGTAAAACAGTACCCCCCATGTACAGGTTTTATGGTGTCTTGGAAAGTTACAGGGTTAAATATAGTGCTAGCAAATTAAATTCCCTATACTTTCGGTATGGTTGTCAGGCAGGTCCCGCTAAGTGTAATTAATTAAGATACCTAATTATGTAAAAATATTACATAAATATATGTGTAGAATTAATATGTATATATATATACGTATGTGCATATATATGTATATATATATATATAATTTTTTTTAAAATATTTTTATTTATATATAGGTATATGTATAGCAGTGGTAGTCAACCTTTTTTTACCTACCGCCCACTAATGCATCTTTTTGGTTGAAAACATTTCCTTAGCGCCCACCAGTTTTCGCGCAAATGCGGAATATTTTTAGAAAGGAGGGTGTTTTACAAAAAATAAATGTACGTACATTTATCTTTTTATTTCTACTTAATGCAGGTTTATAAGGTTTTTAACTTTATAAAGTTTAATGAGAAAACAATAAAGTAAATTGAAATTACCTTTACTAGTGATTAGTGTTGTCGCGAACCCGGAATTTTCGGTTCGCGAACGGCGAACGCGAACTTCCACAAATGTTCGCGAACCGGCGAACCGTGCGAACCGCGCGAACCGCCACTGACTTCAATGGGCAGGCGAATTTTAAAAACAACAGGGACTCTTTCTGGCCACAATAGTGATGGAAAAGTTGTTTCAAGGGGACTAACACCTGGACTGTGGCATGCCAGAGGGGGATCCATGGCAAAACTCCCATGGAAAATTGCACAGTTGATGCAGAGTCTGCTTTTAATCCATAAAGGGCAGACATCACCTAACATTGACACCTGTCCTCAAAGCCCAGCCCTGATACACACTGACACAGAGCAGAATAGAGACTGTTCCCCCTACATAGGGTCACTTGGCAGATATGGATTGACACCTGTCCTCAAAACCCCTGATACACACTGACACAGAGCAGAATAGAGACTGTTCCCCCTACATAGGGTCACTTGGCAGATATGGATTGACACCTGTCCTCAAAACCCCTGATACACACTGACACAGAGCAGAATAGAGACTGTTCCTTGTCCACAGAGACCATGATACACACTGACACAGAGCAGAATAGGGACTGTTCCCCCTACATAGGGTCACTTGGCAGATATGGATTGACACCTATCCTAATGATCCCTGATACACACTGACACAGAGCAGAATAGAGACTGTTCCCCCTACATAGGGTCACTTGGCAGATATGGATTGACACCTATCCTAATGATCCCTGATACACACTGACACAGAGCAGAATAGGGACTGTTCCTCCTACATAGGGTCACTTGGCAGATATGGATTGACACCTATACTAATGATCCCTGATACACACTGACACAGAGCAGAATAGAGACTGTTCCCCTTACATAGGGTCACTTGGCAGATATGGATTGACACCTATCCTAATGATCCCTGATACACACTGACACAGAGCAGAATAGGGACTGTTCCTCCTACATAGGGTCACTTGGCAGATATGGATTGACACCTGTCCTAATGATCCCTGATACACACTGACACAGAGCAGAATAGGGACTGTTCCTCCTACATAGGGTCACTTGGCAGATATGGATTGACACCTATCCTAATGATCCCTGATACACACTGACACAGAGCAGAATAGAGACTGTTCCTCCTACATAGGGTCACTTGGCAGATATGGATTGACACCTGTCCTAATGATCCCTGATACACACTGACACAGAGCAGAATAGAGACTGTTCCCCCTACATAGGGTCACTTGGCAGATATGGATTGACACCTATCCTAATGATCCCTGATACACACTGACACAGAGCAGAATAGGGACTGTTCCTCCTACATAGGGTCACTTGGCAGATATGGATTGACACCTGTCCTAATGATCCCTGATACACACTGACACAGAGCAGAATAGGGACTGTTCCTCCTACATAGGGTCACTTGGCAGATATGGATTGACACCTGTCCTAATGATCCCTGATACACACTGACACAGAGCAGAATAGAGACTGTTCCCCCTACATAGGGTCACTTGGCAGATATGGATTGACACCTGTCCTCAAAACCCCTGATACACACTGACACAGAGCAGAATAGAGACTGTTCCTTGTCCACAGAGACCATGATACACACTGACACAGAGCAGAATAGGGACTGTTCCCCCTACATAGGGTCACTTGGCAGATATGGATTGACACCTATCCTAATGATCCCTGATACACACTGACACAGAGCAGAATAGAGACTGTTCCCCCTACATAGGGTCACTTGGCAGATATGGATTGACAAATCCCTGACAAACAGCTACCACATGCAAGGAAGGCAGCAGGGGCGCAAATGACCCACTCCCGACGCGGGAAGGTAGTGACGACAAATAACAATACAGGACTCTTTAGAGGCCCTGTAATTGTACTCAGTCCACTTGAAATCCTTTAACTTTGATCAATTGGAGGGAAGTCTGGTGCAGAGCCACTGACCCATGCGCAGGACCAGCCTTAGGCCTTTGGGCGCCCTGTGCAAGAAATCTTCACCCTGTCACACCCATGTGCAAGAAATCTTCACCCTGTCATAGGGTCACTTGGCAGATATGGATTGACAAATCCCTGACAAACAGCTACCACATGCAAGGAAGGCAGCAGGGGCGCAAATGACCCACTCACGACGCGGAAAGGTAGTGACGACAAATAACAATACAGGACTCTTTAGAGGCCCTGTAATTGTAATCAGTCCACTTGAAATCCTTTAACTTTGATCAATTGGAGGGAAGTCTGGTGCAGAGCCACTGACCCATGCGCAGGGCCAGCCTTAGGCCTTTGGGCGCCCTGTGCAAGAAATCTTCACCCTGTCACACCCATGTGCAAGAAATCTTCACCCTGTCACACAGACACAGGCAGACAGCCATACACACGCACACACACAACTGCGACTGACTAGGTTTGTCACCTCCTCAAAAGGACGCATGAGCCTACAGGCATTGCGCATGAGCGTCCAGTAACGTGGCAAAAAAATTCCCAGCTCCCCAGAGGCTGTCCTAGCACCCCGGTCATACAAATATTCATTATCATTAACAGCTTTTTCTTGTTGGAGCAGGCGGTCGAACATTAGGAGTGTTGAATTCCAACGTGTAGGGCTGTCGCAACGTGTAGGGCTGGATATCGGCAAAGTGAGCCATGGCCGTGTAGGAACGCCTGAAATGGCCACACACCTTCCTGGCCTGCTTCAGGACATCCTGTAAGCCTGTGTACTTATGCACAAAGCGTTGGATGATCAGATTACACACATGTGCCATGCACGGCACATGTGTCAACTTGCCCAACTTCAATGCCGCTATCAAATTTTTTCCGTTGTCACACACCACTTTGCCGATATCCAGTTGCTGCGGAGTCAGCCACTTTTCCACCTGTGCGTTCAGGGCGGACAGGAGTGCTTGTCCGGTGTGACTCTCTGCTTTCAAGCAAGTCAAACCCAAGACGGCGTGACACTGCCGTATCCGGGATGTGGAATAGTACCTGGGGAGCTGGGGGGGTGCCGTTGATGTGGAGCAAGAAGCAGCGGCACAAGAGGACTCAGCCGAGGAGGTTATGGAAGAGGATGGAGTAGGAGGAGTAGAGGAGGTGGCAGCAGGACTGCCTGCAATTCGTGGCGGTGTCACCAACTCCTCTGCAATGCCACGCATTCCTTGCTTGTCAGCCGTCAGCAGGTTTACCCAATGCGCAGTGTAGGTGATATACCTGCCCTGACCATGCTTTGCAGACCAGGTATCAGTGGTCAGATGGACCCTTGCCCCAACACTGTGTGCCAGACATGCCATGACTTCCTTTTGCACAATCGAGTACAAGTTGGGGATTGCCTTTTGTGAAACGAAATTCCGGCCGGGTACCTTCCACTGCGGTGTCCCAATAGCTACAAATTTTTTGAACGCCTCAGACTCAACCAGATTGTATGGTAAAAGCTGGCGGGCTAATAGTTCGGACAAGCCAGCTGTCAGACGCTGGGCAAGGGGGTGACTTGGTGACATTGGCTTCTTACGCTCAAACATGTCCTTGACAGACACATGACTGTGGGCAGATGAGCGGGAACTGCTCAAGGCGGGAGACGGAGTGGCGGATGGTTGAGAGGGGGCAAGAAGGACAGCAGTGGTTGACGTGGCTGAAGATGCTGGACCAGGAGGAGGATGGCGGCTTAGAGTAGGCGTGCTGCTTGTACTCATGTGTTGATCCCATAGGCGTTTGTGATGTGAGATCATGTGCCTACGCAAAGCAGTTGTACCTAGGTGGGTGTTGGACCTCCCACGACTCAGTTTCCTTTGGCACAGGTTGCAAATGGCATCGCTGTTGTCAGAGGCAGACACACAAAAAAATGCCACACTGCTGAGCTCTGCAATGACGGCATTCTGGTGGTGGACACAGCATGCGTTGATTGGCGTGCTGTCGGGCTGACCCCGGGTGCCGATGCATGCTGTTTGACTGTGCCACTAGCTCCTTGCGACGACCCCCCCCTGCTTACAACTGGTCTCCTCCTCCTCCTCTCTGTCTCCCCATCTGAACTTTCGCCCTGTTCTTCTTCTCTTCTAGCGGGCACCCACTACTGACATCCATGGACGCATCGTCATCATCAACCGCTTCGCTTGTATCTGACAATTCAGAAAAGGAAGCAGCAGCGGGTACAACATCATCATCATCACACCGTACCTCCATGTGTTTAATGCTGCCTGCCTGAGACATATCCCTGTTATCTACATCCTCTAGCAATAATGGTTGCGCATCACTCATTTCTTCAAACGGGTGTGTGAATAACTCCTCTGACATACCAAGTAAAGCGGCTGTGGTGCTAGTTTTGGTGGTGGCGGCAGGCGGGTGAGTGCTATCTTGAGAGGTGCCTGAAGCTAAGCTGGAGGAGGATGGTGCGTCAAGGTTCCGAGCGGAGGCTGTACAAGATTGGGTGTCCTGTGTTAGCCAGTCAACTATGTCCTCAGAACTTTTCAAGTTCAGGGTACGTGGCTTCTGAAAACTGGGCATTATTCTAGGGCAAAAGGGAATCACAGCACCACGACCACGACGGCCCCTGCGGGGTGGCCTGCCTCTGCCTGTCATTTTTTGGGGGATTAGTGGTACTATGCGTGCAAGCTACTGTGAGACCAGATATGATTGGCAATGTGAACTGTAACAGTTCTGCAGAGCACACACTGTAGGCCTGAGACACCTGCGTGAAGACAAGTAACTGCTATTCAATCTATAACAGTGAAAAACAAATTTTGGTTGTAAAAGCACGCTATAGAGACACAAGATATGAGTGGCAACTGTCAAAGCACACTGGCACAGGTCTGCAGAGCACACGCTGAAGTAGGCCTGAGACACCCGCTTGAAGACAAGTAACTGCTATTCAATCTATAACAGTGAAAAACAAATTTTGTTTTTAAAAGCACGCTATAGAGACACCAGATATGATTGGCAATGTGCACTGGAACAGTGCTGCAGAGCACACGCTGAAGTAGGCCTGAGACACCCCAGTGGCGGATCCAGAGCCTGATCTCGGGAGGGGCACTTGTAGATTATTTAAATAAATAATCATGGCACAATAACCACTACAGCTCAGTGTAGTAGTTATGGTGCCAGTAGTGCCAGGATCCCACCCCAGAGTAAGTAGTCATACCGTTTAAGAACAGTTTGACAACTTACCTGGGGTCTGCTGGGATATAGGGCATAGGAGAAGTGGTGTGTGTGAAAGGTGCAGTGTGTGTGTGAGCGGTAAAGTGTGTGTGAGTGCGTAAGGGCGGCAGTGTATTTCAGGGTTGCAGTGTGTGTGTTAGGGGGCAGTGTATGTGTGGGGCAGTGTGTGTGTGAGGGTGGCAGTGTGTGTATGGGGGGCACTGTATGTCTGTGGGGCAGTGTGTGTATGGGGAGCACTGTATGTATGGGGAGGCACTGTATGTATGTGTGGGGCAGTGTGTGTATGGGGGGGGTCGTGTGTGTGGGGCAATGCGTGTATGGGGGGGCAGCAGTGTGTGTACGGCACTGTATGTGTCTGTGTGTGTGTGTGTGTGTGGAGTGTGTGTATGGGTGTGCAGTGTGTATATGGGTGTGCAGTGTGTGTATGGGGACAGTGTTTGTGGGGCAGTGTGTGTATGGGGGCAGTGTGTGTATGGGGACAGTGTGTGTATGGGGGCAGTGTGTGTATGGGGCAGTGTGTGTATGGGGGCAGTGTGTGTATGGGGGCAGTGTGTGTATGGGGACAGTGTGTGTATGGGGCAGTGTGTGTATGGGGGCAGTGTGTGTATGAGAACAGTGTGTGTATGGGGACAGTGTGTGTATGGGGGCAGTGTGTGTATGGGGACAGTGTTTGTGTGGCAGTGTGTGTATGGGGTCAGTGTGTGTATGGGGACAGTGTGTGTATGGAGACAGTGTGTGTATGGGGACAGTGTGTGTATGGGGTCAGTGTGTGTATGGGGACAGTGTTTATGGGGTCAGTGTGTTTATGGGGTCAGTGTGTTTATGGGGTCAGTGTGTTTATGGGGTCAGTGTGTTTATGGGATCAGTGTGTTTATGGGGTCAGTGTGTGTATGGGGTCAGTGTGATTATGGGGACGTGTGTGTATGGGGTCAGTGTGTGTATGGGGTCAGTGTGATTATGGGGACGTGTGTGTATGGGGTCAGTGTGTTTATGGGGTCAGTGTGTGTGTATGGGGTCAGTGTGTGTATGGGGTCAGTGTGTTTATGGGGTCAGTGTGTGTATGGGGTCAGTGTGTGTATGGGGTCAGTGTGTGTATGGGGTCAGTGTGTGTATGGGGTCAGTGTGTTTATGGGGTCAGTGTGTTTATGGGGTCAGTGTGTGTTTATGGGGTCAGTGTGTGTAAGGGGTCAGTGTGTTTATGGGGTCAGTGTGTTTATGGGGTCAGTGTTTTTAAGGGGTCAGTGTGTGTATGGGGACAGTGTGTGTATGGGGACAGTGTGTGTTTGTGGGGCAGTGTGTGTACGGGGGGAGGAGGGAAGGGAGGTTTTTTTAATAAATAAAAAAATGTATTTAATAAAATTAATATATTTATGTCCCCCCTCCCTTCTTACCTTTATTGA
This sequence comes from Pelobates fuscus, assembly GCF_036172605.1. Taxonomy (NCBI): domain Eukaryota; kingdom Metazoa; phylum Chordata; class Amphibia; order Anura; family Pelobatidae; genus Pelobates; species Pelobates fuscus. Next base: position 102,668,541 of record NC_086329.1, on the reverse strand, counting down.
GGAGGAGGAGGGGGGACATTTCTCCGTCCCTGGTGGTCCCAGTGTGATTCCCTGGTGGTCAGGTGGGGAGAGTGAACTCTAGCCCGCGCTCCAGGGCTAGAGTTCACTCTCGCGAGATTTGGAGCGTTGCCGTGGTTACCGCGGCAACGCTCCATGCTAGTGAGAGGAGGACCCGGAGGAGCTGCAGGCTGAGCTCCCGCCGGGTCCTCTCTCACTCTCGTGCCGGCTGCCAGCACAGTGCTTGCGGACCGGGGAGGGAGATCACTGATCTCCCTTCCCGGTCCGCAGGCACATTGCAGGGCTGGCACTTGGGCAATGCCAGCCCTGCACTAGCCGGCCGGGGGGAATCTCGGGGGGGGCAATTGCCCCGTTGCCCCCCCCCCTGGATCCGCCAATGAGACACCCGCTTGAAGACAAGTAACTGCTATTCAATCTATAACAGTGAAAAACAAATTTTGGTTGTAAAAGCACGCTATAGAGACACAAGATATGAGTGGCAACTGTCAAAGCACACTGGCACAGGTCTGCAGAGCACACGCTGAAGTAGGCCTGACACCCAGACGCTTGCAGACAACTAACTGCTCTTCTATTACAGTGAAAAAAATTATTTATTTTAAATCTAAAGCTTAAGCTATTGTAAAAACAGATATGAGTGGTGGCACTGGGCAAGAGGGCACAGTATCCACTGTGAAACTCACACAGAAGCTGGCAGGCAAGCAACTGCTCTTCTATTACAGTGGAAACAAAGTTTTGGTTTTAAAAGCACGCTATAGAGACACCAGATATGAGTGGCAACTGTCAAAGTACGCTGGCAGGGTTGTGCAGGGCACACGCTGAAGGAAGGCCTGACAGAGCCGCTTGAAGGACACTGACTGGCTGCTATTAGCTTACACTGGAAACCTTTTATCTTTGTAAAAGCACGCTAAAGAGACACCAGATATGATTGGCAACTGTCAAAGCACGCTGGCAGGGTTGTGCAGGGCACACGCTGATGGAAGGCCTGACAGAGCCGCTTGAAGGACACTGACTGGCTGCTATTAGCTTACACTGGAAACCTTTTTTCTTTGTAAAAGCACGCTAAAGAGACACCAGATATGATTGGCAACTGTCAAAGCACACTGGCAGGGTTGTGCAGGGCACACGCTGAAGGAAGGCCTGACAGAGCCGCTTGAAGGACACTGACTGGCTGCTATTAGCTTACACTGGAAACCTTTTTTCTTTGTAAAAGCACGCTAAAGAGACACCAGATATGATTGGCAACTGTCAAAGCACGCTGGCAGGGTTGTGCAGGGCACACGCTGATGGAAGGCCTGACAGAGCCGCTTGAAGGACACTGACTGGCTGCTATTAGCTTACACTGGAAACCTTTTTTCTTTGTAAAAGCACGCTAAAGAGACACCAGATATGATTGGCAACTGTCAAAGCACACTGGCAGGGTTGTGCAGGGCACACGCTGAAGGAAGGCCTGACAGAGCCGCTTGAAGGACACTGACTGGCTGCTATTAGCTTACACTGGAAACCTTTTTTCTTTGTAAAAGCACGCTATAGAGACACCAGATATGATTGGCAACTGTCAAAGTACGCTGGCAGGGTTGTGCAGGGCACACGCTGAAGGAAGGCCTGACAGAGCCGCTTGAAGGACACTGACTGGCTGCTATTAGCTTACACTGGAAACCTTTTTTCTTTTTAAAAGCACGCTAAAGAGACAGCAGATATGATTGGCAACTGTCAAAGCACGCTGGCAGGGTTGTGCAGGGCACACGCTGAAGTAGGCCTGACACCCAGATGCTTGCAGACAACTAACTGCTCTTCTATTACAGTGAAAAAAAAATATTTATTTTAAATCTAAAGCTTAACCGATTGTTAAAACAGATATGAGTGGTGGCACTGACTGTGCAAATGGGCAAGGCATCCAACCTCACACAGAAGCTGGCAGGCAGGCAACTGCTCTTCTATTACAGTGAAAAAAAAATATTTATTTTAAATGTAAAGCTTAACCGATTGTTAAAACAGATATGAGTGGTGGCACTGGGCAAGTGGGCACAGTATATGCTGTGAGCCTGACACACAGGCTGGCAGGCAGGCACCTGCAATTACATTACACAGTTAAAAAAAAAAAAAAAAAGCAGCCTGATGTTCTAGCCCTAAAAAGGGCTTTTTGGGGTGCTGTCCTTACAGCAGAGATCAGATGAGTCCTTCAGGATTGTAGTGGACACTGAATACCCTAGCCTAGCTATCAATTTCCCTATCTAATCAGCAGCAGCTAAACTTTCCCTCCTCTCACTAAGCATGCATCTTCCGAATGAATCGAAAATGGATGCTGGGAGGGAGGTTGGAGGGTGTGGAAGGGAAGGAGTGCTGCTGATTGGCTGTAATGTGTCTGCTGACTGAGAGGCACAGGGTCAAAGTTTGCCCAATGATGACGAATGGGGGCGGATCGAACTGCGCATGTGTCCGCCCGCCGCGGCGAACGCGAACAAGCTAATTTCGCCGGGAACTGTCCGCCGGCGGACAGTTCGGTACATCACTACTAGTGATTAATGAGATCCTTGAGGTTGATGCTGCGAGACTAAATATTTGATATCTGGTTAGATTTTCGTAAGGAGCAAACGAAGGTCTCTTTCAGTGATATTCAGATGACTTCTCTGTTTGCGCATAATATGATTTCTCATTTGTGCGTCAGCTCATCTCCTCTCCCTCCTCAATTCCCCTCCCCACCTTTTTTTCCCCTTTTTTCTATTTTTGAACCTTCCTTGTAGCAATGCCCAGTAGGAAGGCTGAGCTAGGTAGCCCACTTACTATATAGTCCACTATAACAGACAGACACACGTACAAGACACACGTACAAGACACACGTACAAGACACACGTACAAGACACACGTACAGACACACGTACACATACATACACACACACGACACATACATACACACTTACGACACATACATACACACACATGACACATACATACACACACACACACATGACACATACATACACACACACGACACATATACATACACACACACACGACACACATACATACACACACACACGACACACATACATACACACACACACGACACACATACAGACACACATACAGACACACATACAGACACACACACAAATACAGACACATACAGATACACACACACGACACATACAGACACACACACACACATACCACATACAGACACGCACACACATACCACATACAGACACACACACACATACCACATACAGACACACACACACATACCACATACAGACACACACACACATACCACATACAGACACACACACACATACCACATACAGACACAAGACACACATACCACATACAGACACACAAGACACACATACCAACAGACAGTCACACATACATACACACACACAAGACACACATATATGCAGACACACACACACACAAGACATACATACAAAGACACACACACACACACACACATTATATTTAAGTCACCCTCCTGTTTCCTACCTTTTAGATTCAGGAGGGTGACTTTCCCTGGGGTCCAGTGGTGGCTCAGGTGGATGGGAGTCAGAGTTCCCACTCTGACTCCCTGGTCTTCCTCCCGCGCGGCTCTCAGGGTTAGCTGGGAGGAGTGACGTGCAATCACTTCCTCCCAGCTCTGCGATGTCATCACAGGGGGCCCGGTCGCGCTGTTAAAGCGCCCAGCGCTGACCGGGCCCCCTCACAATCCACATCCATCGGGTGGCCCTGACAGCATGGGCCACCCGATGGACCCCTCCATATGCGGCCCCGGCGGTTTGCCGCGCGGGCCGGGGCCGCAAATTGTCACGGCGGTACCCAGTCGCAGGGGTACCGCCGGCTCGCACCCGCCCGCCCGGTCGTCAAAACCTGGAAATCCCTACCGCCCACCTGAAATCCTAAAACGCCCACTAGTGGGCGGTAGGGACCAGGTTGACGACCCATGATGTATAGTGATATATACGTATATATTTATGTATATAGATATATATATTATTTTGTTCTACATGTTTTTTTATATAAATATATATATATATATATATATTAATATCACAATACAGTTAGAATGAACTAACACACATTTTTTATTATTTATTTTTAATAATTTGTAAAATTTTATTTTTAACATATTTACATATTTTTTATATTATATATAAATATATATATATATATATAACAATAATTATGTATATATTTAATCAGTATCAGTCTACGTGTAATTTGATATTAATATATATATATAATTATATATATATATATTAATAGTAAAATACACCTAGACAGTGTATGTGTGTGTATGTATATGTGTATATATATATATATATATATACTTAAATCATATATATATATATATATATATATATATATATATAGTATATATATATGATCTAAGTATATTATTATTATTTTTTTAACACTTATTAACTTTTTTTTATTTTATTTCCAGCCAGCAGGGGGACTAACTGTCATTCCAGTTAGTCCCCCTGCTGGCAATGCCTCAACCAGCTAACCCAGCCATGTGATTGTGAGGTCCTCGCAAGGACCTCACTCTAAAATGGCGGGGGGCCCCCAGGAGGACGGACGTGCCATGGGGGGCTCACTGGGAGTCCCCCCAACCGCGATCGCCGGCGACCGGGTAAGTTAAAATAAAACGGAGGGCGTACTAATATGCCCGGCGGCATTAAGAGCCGCTTAAAATAGGGTGTAATAGTACGCCCTCCGGTCTTAAGGGGTTAAACTTGTTAAATTGTTTCCTAGGTAATTTAAGTGCAGTGGCCTGTGGAGATAAAAGGACAGTTTTTGGCACTGTGGGAGGAGATGTCGTTCTGCCAGTGAATCAGACTGGGATCAGAGACGTCAGTTGGATTTTTGTTAAAGGGATAAATCATTTCGCTACAACAAAACCAGGAGGAGATATAGATGTTCGAGATAACCGGTACCAAGGCAGACTGGATGGGTCTTTAACATTTACTAAACTAACCAGTGACAACCAAGGAGATTAGAGAGCAAATATACGCACAACGTAGAAAACAAACAGTGTAAACAACAATATAATCTTCAAATGTTCAGTAAGTATTAGTAACTCAGCATTTAGAGCTTACATGAAAAATAACTGGTGACAAACCACGAATATGTGTACAAAGTCTGTCCGAAACGTATCGAGCCATGTAATATGAAAATTAGTTAAGAAGATAGATACAAGAAACATTGTACATAGGACAATGGCACCTCAGTCCTGTTCAAAGTAGGAACCTTGGGACCTCACACAGTTCTTCCAGCATCTCCACCACTGTTCAAAATACTAGATGGTCTGAAATCTCTTCCCTTTCAAAGGTGATTTTAGTTTTGGGATAAGCCAGACGTCACAGGGCGCCAAATCTTTCAACAGATTCTCGACCAACTTTGAAATGTTTGTGCCACTTATTGCATCATCCCCAAAAGCCTTCTGAATCATCAAAATAGTTTCCGCAGAGGAATGTTCAAGCTTAACGTAAAATTTGATGCAGAACGGTTGCTCTATTCGCTTAGTCATTTTGAATTCAGCGGCCACACAGTACACATGTTTACTCAACGGCATCTAGCACTCCCACTGACTAGTACAGTGAAGTCGTCATTGTTCATGCATGCACTTTCCAGTCCACTCACCTTTGCTGCCCGGTTACATGTCGCGCAAACCGTTTTTTTTTGGAGAGACCTCGTATTTGAGGCACTGTGTGCTTCTGCCGTTGAAGAGACTGAAGTAACAGAGAATGAAAATGAGACAAGAGAAATGGAATGGCGGAGAGGTGTCTTATCTGATACTATGTACCTAGAGCCTCACTATTTCCATCGGTAACAGAAGAGCATTTCAAAGCTTAGCAGGAAAATAAAATACTGATTAACCCAAAGTCTGTAATATTATTATATGAGCATTAGTGATGTCGCGAACACAAAACACGGAAAAGTTGTTTCAAGGGGACTAACACTTCGACTGTGGCATGCCGGAGGGGGATCCATGGCAAAACTCCCATGGAAAATTACACAGTTGATGCAGAGTCTGGTTTTAATCCATAAAGGGCATAAATCACCTAACATTCCTAAATCACAATGGATATGGATTGACACCTGACATATGACATATTGACACCTTGACATATGGATTGACACCTGTCCTCAGAGACCCTGATACACACTGACACAGAGCAGAATAGGGACTGTTCACACTACATAGGGTCACTTGGCAGGTATGGATTGACACCTGTCCTCAGAGACCATGATACACACTGAAAAAGAGCAGAATAGAGACTGTTCCCCCTACATAGGGTCACTTGGCAGATATGGATTGACACCTGTCCTCAGAGACCATGATACACACTGACACATGTTGTACATGGCTGGGTGGAGGAAGAGACCTTCAATGACATCAGTGAGGACAAGGAACGGGACATGGCTAGCTTGGTATGGCTAGGTTGGTAAACCAACCTTGTGCAAATGGGGAGTTTGCGGTTGTGCAAATGGACTGTTTGCGGTTGTTTGCAGTGCGTTAAACGGGGAGTTTGGTCTGTCACTGTGAAGCGGGCGTAACCCTTACACTACCTGATCGATACAACATCATACCTGATGTTTTAAAGCACGTTATTCCAAACAATTTAGGAATGTTAGGTGATTTATGCCGTTTATGGATTAAAACCAGACTCTGCATCAACTATGTAATTTTCCATGGGAGTTTTGCCATGGATCCCCCTCCGGCATGCCACAGTCCAGGTGTTAGTCCCCTTGAAACAACCTTTCCATCACTATTGTGGCCAGAAAGAGTCCCTGTGGGTTTTAAAATTCGCCTGCCTATTGAAGTCTATGGCGGTTCGCCCAGATCGCCCATTTCGCACGTTCGCGAACAATTGCGGAAATTCGCGTTTGCCGTTCGCGAACTGAAAATTTTATGTTCGCGACATCACTACTGGTTGAACCTCCTTTGGCAGCAATAACTTCAAACAAACATTTCCTGTAGTTGCAGATCAGACGTGCACAATGGTTAGGAGTAATTCTTGACCATTCCTCTTTACAGAACTGTTTCAGTTCAGCAATATTCTTGGGATGTCTGTTGTGAATCGCTTTCTTGAGGTCATGCCACAGCATCTCAATCGGGTTAAGGTCAGGACTCTGACTGGGCCACTTCAGAAGGCGTATTTTCTTCTGTTTAAGCCATTCTGTTGTTGATTTACTTCTATGCTTTGGGTCATTGTCCTGTTGCAACACCCATCTTCTGTTGAGCTTCAGCTGGTAGACAGATGGCCTTAAGTTGTCTTGATAAACTTGGGAATTAATTTTTCCTTCGATGATAGCAATCAGTCCAGGCCCTGACGCAGCAAAGCAGCCCCAAACCATGATGCCCCCACCACCATACTTCACAGTTGGGATGAGGTTTTGATGTTGGTGTGCTGTTCCTCTTTTTCGCAACACATAGTGTTGTGTGTTTCTTTCAAACAGCTCAACTTTGGTTTCATCTGTCCACAGAATATTTTGCCAGTACTGCTGTGGAACATCCAGGTGCTCTTGTGCAAGCTGTAAACGTTTTGTTTGGACAGCAGTGGCTTCCTCTGTGGTATCCTCCCATGAAATCCATTCTTGTTTAGTGTTTTACGTATTGTAGATTCGCTAACAGGGATGTTAGCATTTGTCAGTGACTTTTGTAAGTCTTTAGCTGACACTCTAGGATTCTTCTTCACCTCATTGAGCAGTCTGCGCTGTACTCTTGCATTCATCTTTACAGGACGGCCACTCCCAGGGAGAGTAGCAGCAGTGCTGAACTTTCTCCATTTATAGACAATTTGTCTTACCGTGGACTGATGAACAGCAAGGCTTTTGGAGATACTTTTATAACCCTTTCCAGCTTTATGCAAGTCAACAATTCTTAATCGTAGGTCTTCTGAGAGCTCTTTTGTGCGAGGCATCATTCACATCAGGCAATGCTTCTTGTGAAAAGCAAACCCAGAACTGGTGTGTGTTTTTTATAGGGCAGTGCAGCTGTAACCAACACCTCCAATCTCATCTCATTGATTGGACTCCAGTTGACTGACATCTCACTCCAATTAGCTCTTGGAGATGTCATTAGTCTAGGGGTTCACATACTTTTTCCAGCTGCACTGTGAATGTTTACATGGTGTGTTCAATAAAAACATGGCAACATTTCATTCTTTGTGTGTTATTAGTTTAAGCAGACTGTCATTGTCTATTGTTGTGACTTAGATGATGATCAGGTCAAATGTTATGACCAATTTGTGCAGAAATCCATATCATTCCAAAGGGTTCACATACTTTTTCTTGCAACTGTACATGCACACATACATACATACACCCACACACATACATACAGACAAACATACATACATACATACATACATACAGACACACATACATACAGACACACATATACAAACAAAGACACATACATTCAGACACACATACATACAGACACACAGACAGACATACACACACATACAGGTACACAGATATACAGCAATAGAAAACAAAAAAGAATTTAAAAAATATCAGATTAAACAAAAAAACAGCTTCCCACTGAACACCTCCCAAGTAGTGTTACGTCTGAACAAGCCAAGAAATACAATATCGTCCACCAGGGCATTTCCTCAGATACCAGTATACAATAAAAGACAATGATATTATCAATAATGCTCCCAAAAGAGGCAGCCTAATTCCACCCTCCCATCAGTCCCCTTAAATAGGGCTAATCCCTTCAGTTCATTGTAGGTTTTCCTTATTCATGCCCTCATTGGTGATTCTTGGATCCTCTTCATCTGTTGTTCATTTGAACATAATTGAAGTTACAATTCCAGCTGATCGATATTTTGAGAACGACAAAACCGGAAGTTACGTATCGCAACCACTTCCGTGCGTTCCAATTTGCATTCCAACTTGCGTTCCACTTGATATCTCAAATGGATCATTCTTCCCCTGGTGTACTGTAGGGGAATTGGCTTTAAAAAACACTCGGGGAAATAACAATAAGTTAGCTGGAAGATATTATATCAATAAAGAACAACGTTAGATCTTAAAAATAGAGCACATGTACAAATTTTATAAAGATTACATAACTAATGTTATAATATGCACATTACTATCTCTGTGGTGCATCACTGAACTTATAACATAGGCAACCTAATTTTATATTGTTGATTCTATAATACATTCTTGTTATTTCTTTTCAGCCTATCTTACAAGCAATATGTTTAAGTATTGAATGTTTAGATTATGCTACAAATTAATTCAATTTTTATACAAACATATACAATTAGATATAATATATGTGTAATACATATATAGCCACATATATCCATTTATTTTGCCATTCTCCATAATTTTAATCTATTTCAAAGATTCTTTAGACCAGTATATTTATTTCATTATCTTGATGAGATTTCATATTAATCAAAATCTCTATGTATATTCCCTAAAAATTATTCATGATGTATTTAGAATAACATAGGTAAAAAATATGAAAAATAAAAAGAAAATAAACTTAAAAATACAAAACACCAAAAGGATATTATTCACATTAAATAAATAAATGAAATACCAGGAGGTCATATATACCAACATTTATACCTGCCATTTATAAGAAGCAAACTAAGTCGATATCAACGTTCAATCCTCGTGGTTCTAAAGTGCGCAACATATGGATCCAAAAGGTCTCTCTTTGGGATAAAATTCGGGACCCTATTTGCTCCTCTCCAATGGGGTAAGACCCTCTCAATTCCAATAATTTTAAAGTTTTTAAAGGAGAAAATGGGACATAAGTTGCAATGTAAGGGGCCTGAATGTGACAAAAGACCTTTTTTAATATAATTATTTATATGCTCAAGACCACGGATTTTTAGATTCCTCCTGGTATGACCGACGTATTGTTTGCCGCACGGACACTGCAGTAAGTAAACCTCAAAGTCCGTGCGGCACCCAATCTCAGACTTGATACAAAAAGACTCTCCAGTAACAGAACTACAAAAAGTCTTAGTTCTAACAAGATTAACCGTTAAACAGGCTCTGCACCTGTTGCATCCCCTAAATCCTGTTGATGTCTCTATCTCCCTGCTAGTTCTACATTTTAAGTAAAGTACATTTTTTAAATTCCGATTTTTTTCTACATATTAAAGTAGGACGTTTTGGTAGAGAATTTCCCAATATTGGGTCTTCAAGTAACATAAGCCAATATTTATGTAGACTTTTTTTAATACGTTGATGGTTTACATTATATTGTGTCATGAATGCATATTTGAAAGATTCACTAGAATCCTCTATTTTTGGTTTGTCCGTTAGCAACTTGCTCCTTTCCATCTTCTTTATAACTCTGATCTCTGTTTCCAGACTATTTTTGTTATTTCCCTTATTTATCAATTTATTCTTAATGTGTATTGATTGGGAATCAAAATCCTGGGGGTGAGAGCAATTGCGTTTCACACTCATAAATTGGCTTTTGGCTATGCCTTTTAGCCACATCCTATGATGGCAACTTTTGTTATGAACATACCCATTACCGTCAGTGAGTTTAACCCCTTAAGGACCAAACTTCTGGAATAAAAGGGAATTATGACATGTCACACATGTCATGTGTCCTTAAGGGGTTATAAAAGCATTTTGATTCGATGTGATCATCCTTACACATCAATGTCACATCTAAAAAAATGTATAGTGGTTTTGTTCCAAACTGGTGTAAACTATAAGTAGTATTGGTTATTATCATTAAGATATCCCACAAATTCCTGAAAACAAAAAGAAGACCCCTTCCAAATAATAATAATGTCATCGATGTATCTCCGCAAGAGCACCAGGATCTCCCTCCGGCCATGACCAGACCATGCAAAAAGATCTTCCTATCTTCTCATGTATGTGTTGGCATAGTTGGGGGCGAACCTGGTGCCCATGGTAGTCCACGTGATCTGTAAATAATATTTTTCATTAAAGAAAAAATAATTATGCTCTAAAATAAATTGAACTGATGTCACTACAAAATTTCTAACTTGGGGAGATATATTAGTATCCCCAGTCATAAAATGATTTATAGCCTCAAGTCCCAAATTGTGTTCAATTACTGTATATAATGAAGTAACATTGAGTGTTGCCCAGCTGTATTTTGGACTCCACTCGGTGCTCTCCATCCCCTGCAAAAAAGATTTAGTGTCTTTAACATAAGATAATGCTGTTTGTGCATATATTTGAAAAAAAGAATCAACAAATGCTGATAAAGTGGCTGTAATGGAATTTATCCCACTGATTATTGGGCGTCCTGGAGGTTTTAACAGATTTTTATGGATTTTGGGTAAAAAATAAAAGATGGGAATTGTAGGAGTGAGTTGCAATAGATAGTCAAAATTTGATTGAGTAATTATATTTTCTGATTTGGCCTGTCTTAACAGCTGTTCCAAATTAGAATTCATTTTTTGTAGGGTCTCGCCCATTTGTTCTCCATACGTTTTAAGGTGATCATTGGTGGATCATTGTGGACCTTTTTGTTTCAGTTTAAGAACTTCTCCCATGTACTATGACAAGTTAAAACCTTAGTAAGGCGTTACAATTATCTATTTTACTCCTTCACTGTAAAGCCCTTTTTGTTTTGATATTATAAAATTAATTTGAAACATGCTATGTATAGATAGCACATAAATGTAGGATAAACAAAAAGTATAATATAGACTGCTGCCTAACAATGCATAACATTACAATTAAAAAACAGGGCATGATGCTCTTCTAATACAAACAATATGGAGATAAGGAGCACTCCTACGGAACAGTAAGATAGGTTATGGGGTTATTTGAACAAGTGCTTTGGTGGGGAAATCTTTTTACTTATTGTATATCCCGGACGGTCCATGAAGAAGTTCTTCACAGGACAAAACACGCTTGTTTTATGTGAACTGTGATTGCTTTATTTACCTGTTAGATCATAATACATTTTTCTTGGAATGAAGAAACCAGGATTTTAGAGGAAAATACCCTAAGTCTCCCGTTTTTTGGGAGAGGCACCCCGATGCTGTTTTTGTTGCCCTGATCTCATTGGTGCAGTTTTGTGTGCTAGGAGCATGTTGACTAAAACATTTTTATACTATTGCTACATTGATTATTTTCTCAAAGTGCAAAAGACTTTAGTCAGAATGTCAGAGCATCAGAAACCCCCAAGTAGGACAATCCTGAGCAGATCCCTGCAGTACTGCAGAACTTAGCTCATTGGCTGAGAACATCACCTGCTGATTCTTAGCCTATAAGGCAAGTCATGTTTTGCAGGATTTAGCTTAAGAGAGCTAATGGAAGCTCCTGCTTCAAGCTTCAAGCTCTATGGCATAAGTCGTGAAGACAGGGAGCGGCAGACACCAGGTAGGAAGTCAAACCATTCAAAAACTGATTGACTATTTACAATAGCAGATCACCATGCCATTCCTGGAACTATAACCACTGCAGAGAGCTGGAGTGGTTTTGGTGCTTGAGGAGTTCCTTTAAGACACATAGTAAGAGTTACCATTAACATGATGAAAGAGAAGTATTAGCACACGCAGCTGGTAGTCAGAGCCCTAGAAAGTTGGAAAATCAATATCTAAATAAAAAGCTCTCCTTTCAACATCCAGATATCCATAAAGGACACATGTGACCACCTATCCACTTCCCGGCTGTGGATGTTCAACGGTAAGATTTTTTTTTTCTACTAACTGTGTTTTTTTCAATTATTTTAGAAAATATTTTTAGAAAATTTATTTTTCTAACTATTGGGAGAATATAATTGTTTAAAATACATGTATGTTTACCTGATTACTGAATTGTCTTTCTTGGAAGTAATGAGTGATGGGATGAGGTCTCTGTTCCAGTAAAGAGAAAAGTTATCCGATCACATTCCTTCTTGTGAAGACAATCCGCAGAAACAATCATAAAATAATCTTGATGTGCTTGTAAAACCTTTGCATTGCAGCTACAAGTAACATCATTCCCCCATGCACACATTGTAAAAAGCAAATGGCAGGCCTATATATAGAGAAAGATTTCGCCATGCATATTTGTTCTTGTCTCCCTCTCCGTGTATTCCTTCTATTCATAATATTCTTTAAAGTCACTGTTATGGACATCAAATATAAGTAACATTTTTAATACTATTTGTGCTTTTGCACCCATAACTCACTAAGTTATAGACTCTGAGTTTCACCATTTAGCAAATATTCCCTGGATAAGTGACAGTTTTTTCAGCTCTCAAAGAGTTCATCTCAAACAAAGGAAACTGGAGTCACTCTTGAAGTCTTGATAACTGGCAATCTACAGTTAAACCAGTTTAACTTTTATCTCAGATTCATGCGTTAGAAGGAAAATATGTAATTTAGTGGGCAGGCAATGGGCTATTTGATCCCGGGGTCAAATAAAAAAAAAAGAAAAAATAGGGTCCTCCCTCCCGAGCCCCCATCCGACGCGTGAGTGGGGTCTTTTAAACTAAAGGGGGGGACCTAATGTCCCCCACTGGCCCCTACTCCAGAGCGGCGGGTGGGGGCCCTACAGTAAAATAAGGGGGGACCTAATGTCCTCCTCCCTGGTCCCCACCCCTGAGCGGCAGATGGGGGCCCTAAATACTAATAAGGGGGGACCTAATGTCCTCCCCCCTGGCCCCCACCCCTGAGCGGTGGGTGGGGGCCCTAAATACTAATAAGGGGGGGACCTAATGTCCTCCCCCCTGGTCCCCACCCCTGAGCGGCGGGTGGGGTCCCTAAATACTAATAAGGGGGGGACCTAATGTCCTCCCCCCTGGCCCCCACCCCTGAGCGGTGGGTGGGGGCCCTAAATACTAATAAGGGGGGGACCTAATGTCCTCCCCCCTGGTCCCCACCCCTGAGCGGCGGGTGGGGGCCCTAAATTGGAATAAGGGGGGGAACCTAATGTCCTCCCCCGTCCCCCACCCCTGAGCGGTGGGTGGGGGCCTTAAATACTAATAGGGGGGACCTAATGTCCTCCCCCCTGGCCCCCACCCCTGAGAGGTGGGTGGGGGCCCTAAAAAATAATGGGGGGGACCTAATGTCCTCCCCCTGGCCCCCACCCCTGAGCAGTGGGTGGGGGCCCTAAATTGGAATAAGGGGGGGTCCTAATGTCCTCCCACCTGGCCCCCACCCCTGAGCGGTGGGTGGGGGCCTTAAATACTAATAAGGGGGGGGGACTTAATGTCCTCCCCCCTGGCCCCCACCACTTCGGAAATTCGTTAATTCAGTAATTTCGGAACTTCGGGACCTCGGCAATTCGGCACTTCGGCAATTCGGACATTCGGAAGTACCCGAATGTCCGAATTGCCCGAAATTTGTCCTAATTCATATTCGGACATGTCTATTTATTATAACTTTTACCATTTTTTTTATAAACATTATTTACTTTCGACTTCCTCAGGAGCTTGCTGGGTGTGCACTGGTCCTCTTCTTCTTTTAAATCTGCCGGTCCGACCGCCATTCCCCGGTCGCGCATGCGCAGATCGCGCCGTACGTGCCATCATACGTAATGACGCACGGCCGGTCGATGTGCGCATGCGCAAACCAAGCTGGAACGCAAAAATAACTTTATGTATACTTTACACAGCCGCATGACGAGCAGCCCGAATTAATCGAGCGCTCAATGTGGATGCGGTCTGAATTTACAGACCTGCCTATCATGCAATCCTTCAAACATACACAAAATTGGCAAATTAGAGCATTAGATGGCACGTAAATTAGATGGCACGTACGGCGCGATCTGCGCATGCGCGACCGGGGAATGGCGGTCGGACCGGCAGATTTAAAAGAAGAAGAGGACCAGTGCACACCCAGCAAGCTCCTGAGGAAGTCGAGATCGACGAAACGCGTTGAGCACCCACAAGATCCCTACATTTTCGGCACAGCAGTTTTTTCTGTCTCCTGTAAGCACTTTATTGTTCTGTATTGGTGTCCATTCTTTGAAGTTACATCAAGCACTTTGCATTGTTTGCACTTTAGCACTTGGCACCTTATTACATCTAAAGGCTTCTGTGAGTTTATAGCTGCTGTCCTTAGGGGTTCTTGGCCAATTTGGCTGTTAATATTTATATTGTTTTTTTCCTGCATATATTGCGCATATTTTACTATTTTATTTATTGTTCCAAAATAAAGTGGATTGTTTGGATTTCCACCCATTGTTATTTTTTCATTGTTTGGCATTTATATATACTCTAGTGGTTGTGGCGCCCTGTAGTCTGGAGTTATATTCAGGCATTGTGTCTATTATGTTTAGAGGTTGAGAGTGACCTCGTGACAGTGGCCTGCCTGCACTAGCTTTGTGACTTATCATCACCTCCACCACCCACCCATTTACTGCAATTATTTACTTTGCCAGTTTCAGAGTGATTGTTATAATTGGTGATTAGCTGCTAGGATATAACTCTGCTGAAATAAATTACAATACAATCTGTTTGCCTTGCTGTGCTTTTAGTTTAAAGTAAGTCTGCTAGTTAATGTAATTGTGGTTGTATAACACTATATTGTTGGGGCGGGATTCCTGTTAGAAGAATTCATATTTCATAATTCATATATTATAGGTAACACATGGTCTACGGCCATCTTGGTACTCCCTAAGCACATGTTCTGCAAGCACTCTAGAACACCCAAAAAGCATTTTTGGAAGCAAACATTTTCTTTGGTATAGTGAACCTAAACACTTAGCGTAGTCGGCAGGATTTTGCCAGAGTTATGATTATAAGAAGTTAATAACCAAATTAACATAAATATACATTTTTATTTAAACACTAATGTTTTTTCCAGTGTGATTTAGTCAGTAAGCCCCCCCCCCCAAGTTATTTTTGGGTGACAATACCACACCACGACTCGAGGGATGTGTTTTAGTGTTGTCATTGCTGCAAGAGGCTTATTCACTAAATGGTGATTTTGTATGCATTATTCTGTCGGATGTGGGTCCAATGTTATCACATGTGTAAATGTACTATTTATACAGGAACTTAAATGACTATTGCTTTTAATGCTCCTAGTAAAAGGTTACTAACTTAAAATCATTGCATTCATTATTAGTTACTAGTAATTAATAACTGGGTTCTCCTGATAAAGGGTGACTGATTACAGTTACTGGCAACCTATAGCTTTAATTCTACTTTTAAAGGGTGATTGACTTAACTGCATTGCGCAAATGATCGTTATTTGACACAAACATAAGCACATAGAAAGTCGCCTGTTGTACATGTGTTGAGTGAGTGTGATTGGTAATTCAGCTTGTTTGTGTGTGCTTTCCTTTCCACTATAATCTACGTGTTACTCCAGTGTGAAAGTGGATACACACAAGTGCTTGTAAACAAAACTGTCACTTTTCTTTCCTGTGTGTGAAAGTATATTATATAAACATAAGTGCAGCCTGTTTGTGGGTGTGTTAGTGGTACAATACATACTAGTAAGGCTAGTATGTGATTGTAAACCTGCCCAGATTTGACTCCTTGCTATTCTCCCTGATTGCTTTCCCCATATTGATAACGCCTTTTGGCGAAACGCGTTTATGGTTATATAATTGTGTATTTTTAATATTAAAGTATATTTGGTTACTTTTTATTGTACTATTTATCTTTTAATACACATGAATCTACTTTTTACCTGGCATCCTTTTATCACACCGGACTCCAACTAATCCTAGGTGGGGATTATCCCACCAGCGCTATCAACAAGGAGCAGTTGATCTGCTCCTATCTTGTGAGTACCCATTCTATTTTATTATTTTATTTAATAGTTTCTTTCACAGTGAACACTATTGGCTGTTTCTCTCTACCCGAGTGTTTATCATACCACGAACGGAGGAAACACAGACGAAGGAAATTCACCTCATATCCCATAAGCGGGGATCAAACCGCTGTACGCCCTTCACACCAGAGCGGGTTTTAGCTCTTTTAAATGTTTGCATTCAAGATTTTTATATTTTCACTTCCTCTATTATCAAACATACTACACTATTTGGCTTCCTATATATCTTCTTGTCTCTTGCATATGAGTTGATCCATAAGGAAGAACATAATAAGGACAATTGTTCCGGACTGAATACTGCCATTCAATACAACTTCAACAGACGCCTTTAGATAAGACTTTCTCTTTTTATCCATTTATTTTATCTGGACTATTTTACCTAGTTTTATCTGGCGCAGCCCTTATTTTATTTTATTCTTTCTGTGTTGTGTCTAAGGGTCTTTGAGGGATTCCCTTATAGGGTTGCTGCCATATTGTGTTATCTAGCGCTTACTCATTGTCTTGTTTTTCTCCCTGATTGCCACCTGGTTATTATTTTAGTGAAGCATTCGGCTTCCAGATTAAGCTCACTCCTGTTCAGAGTGACATTGGATAGCTTTCTTCCAGGCACTATCCGCACACCTTAGCGCAGAGCAAAACGCACAGGACTATCACCAGGTATTTTAGACATTGGTGCTGGGTTCCTCTGTTTCACAGCTGGGTACTGCTACTTAATGCTTCCAGGCACAGTGTGGCGAAACCAACCTCGCCACTGTGAACTGGAGAAGCCTGGTTGCTCGCCTGCTCCCTTTGGACTATGGCCCTGCAGGTTAAACCATTTATTTTCCCTGCAGAAAGGCTTATTCGTGCCTTTCTGCCGGGGTGTTTGGTAGATTCCAACTACCGAACGGGGGACCACCGGGGAGCTGGAGTGTGCCGCCAATTGACCGCCCAGAAGCTGCGGTTAACCGCAGCTTAATTGATGAACGCTGGGTGGCCTTTGTTCGTTTGCCGAACACGTGGCAGCGGCCATTTTAAGTCCCGAAAGGCCAGCGGTGTTCAGCACTAACACTGTGGAACTGAAAATGGACACTTACTTGCGCGAACACAGCTGAGCCGTCCGCCCCCTGGTTCCTATTTGTGCCCTTGGTGTCGAACACCAGTTCAGTCAGTACTTTGGGATATGTGGATATGTTTTAACCCAGATAGCTATGCCATGGAGCCTATTCGTGTAATTAAAGACTTTGGCTCCATGGCAATTAAACTGTATTTGTGTGATCTGAGTGCCATTCACCTAATAATGTGCGCTCAGTTCTAAGCTATCTGGGGATATGTAGAAATGTGTGTTTTATGTGTTAAATGTATCAGTATGTAATTTTATGTATTTTACTGTCTTTTTGTCTGCCATGTGGGTAATGGAGTTTTGCCTCTGTCCTTGGAGATAATTAGATTCCTTCCCCAATTATCTCCAGGCCAGAGGGGAGGGATTGTGAGGCATTGTGGGAGGTAACTCATGTGTGATTGGTGTATTGTGTAATTGTTGTAAATCCCTCCCTTGCATGGGAGAATCCTTTATAAGACAGTTGTGTGAATAAATCAGAGTTCCTGCTTGACCCTGAAAGTGAAGTGTTGTCTCATTCTTGGGGGGAATTTGACTGTATGCCGATTGCCAATAGTGTAAGCTGTTCGTATTGCTTTTCCTGTTCGGCTGCTTCCAGGGTTCATGTGTCTCTTGTTCGAGAGTTGGTGAATACGTGCAGTTTGGAGTTCGGGAGGTTGGTGATTGCAGTAGCTGCTGGTCTGTCTGGAAAGGGGATTATCGCCTAAACGTTTTTTATCCCCTTGTGAGCGAACCGGTCCGTTACACACAGCATCAAAAATGTGTACCTGTGTGTGTCAGAAGGACTTGAAGGTGACCATCCATCTCACCCAGGCTTCCCAGGGTAAAGACCCAAAATGTGGAGGGGGCATTCTTAACATTATAACACAAAGAATTACCTCCTACAGTCCTGCCAAACTAAACCCGTTTTAACATATGCATTTCCAACATAATGTGAACACTTTAAATGCCACTATGTAGTCTCAGTGGTTCTTACATTTAATTATTCAAGTGCCAATATAAATTAACCCTTAAAGTCCCAATTTCCAATTTCTGTTTCATAGTACCTATATGGGTGAACTCTTTATGGGCACATAACACACCTGTAGATTTTTTTTGTCAATGAACTCTCCAGGAGTCTCACTCGTCCCAGTATTTAGTTAGACCCTTTGGAACTGAATTGGGAATTTCCTTTACATGGGGCCTAGAGTCTCCGGGTTAGAGGTTAGCTGTCAAATCACTCTGCAAACCTCTCTTACAGGTACCCATACAAAAGGTTGGGGCAATTTATATTACATGAATAATTAACTAAAATGATGTAAATTGATATTATTCTATATTGAAAGCTTGAAGCTTGGAGAATAGCATGTTCCTTATATACATTTTGCTAATATTAAAACAAAATGGATTTCGTAGTGAATGGGTGGAAGCAGTGGACATATGTTCAAAGAGCTTTTTCATGTTGTAAAGATGTCACACAGTCACTGTATTTGTGTTTGTAAAGGGGACGTTCTTATATAGAAACAGGAAGGGCCAGAGTTCTGCTCCCTTTATAGACTGACAGTTCAACGAGAGACAAAATGATCTATATTCACATCTGGATCTTAATATTCATCTTCCTTCCAAAAAGTAAGTTCACATTCTGTATAATATCAAATGTAATCTTTATTAAACAGTGTTGGCAGGGGAATTGCAACATTTATACAAATACAGTAGATGGAGAGATGTCAGACTGCCGAACTGGACATTGTTTTACAGCATACAGTATAATTGTATTAGTGCAGCTCACTGGATTAGAGGTGTGGGCAGATTAAATTGAATATTTGTGACATGGTACTCTAAGTCTTAAAGATGCATCTGCTCTACCTGATTTTCATGTCAGAGTAAAGGCTAAGCACACACTACCAGCCATACAGTTTAAAATTTAGCCAGGGAAGATCCCTCCTCAATCTTTACTGTTTTACCCAAACTGTGAGCTGATAAGGGTTCCAGCAATCTGAGTCTATTGTAAGTGATAAATGATTTATAACTACTGTATTACCACATATCATATACTTGTTCACAGTGGCGTACACATGACCCATGGGGCCCTGGTGCAAAAAATGATCGGTGCCCCCCCTCCCCTGCGCTTACTCAGCGCAGGCCACAACACATAGCGGCGGGCACCTGGTCGCAGGGGTTGCAGGGCTGCGACCCTTGCGACCGTGGTATGCACACACACTTAGAGGACCACTACAGACACCCAGATCACATCAGCTCAATGAAGTGGTCTGGGTGCCAGGTCCCTCTAGTTTTAACCCCTCAGCTGAAAACATAGCAGTTTCAGAGAAACTGCTATGTTTCACTGAAGGTTAATCCAGCCTCTAGTGGCTGTCTCACTGACAACCGCTAGAGGAGCTTCTGCGATTCTCACTGTGAAAATCACAGTGAGACAACGCTGAACATCCATAGGAAAGCATTGAGTAATGCTTTCCTATGGGCGGTTTGAATGCGTGTGCGCCTCTAGCCGCCCATGCGCATTCGGAACTGAGAGGCGGAGGGATCCCCAGCGCCAAGGGAGTCCGGCGCTGGAGAAAGGTAAGTGCTGAAGACACACACACACTCTCACGAACAGATGCATACACACTAGCTAACAGACACACACATTTACTGACAGAGACACACTCAGCGACAGACATACATACACTCAATAACAGACATCAAAAAAACTCACTAACATACACACACAAACACACTCAGTAACAGACACACACAGTAACACACTCACTGACACTCACTATCAGACACACACTCAATAACAGACACACTCACTGACACCCACTAGCAGACACACACACTAACACACCCACTAGCAGACACACACACTAACACACACACACACATACTAACACTAACACACACACACTAACACACACTAACACACACACACTAACACTAACACACACACACTAACATTAACACTAACACACTCACACACACTAACACACACACACACTAACACACACACACAGACACACTAACACACACACAGACACTAACACACACACTAACACACTAACACTAATACACATGTTTTTATTTAATGTAATCCCCCAGTCTCCTTACCTTTTGGAGTGCTGAGGGGATTCCCTGAGGTCCAGTGGTGCTGCCGGGCTCCTGAGCGGCCGGTCACCGGGCAGGCTGGAGGGCGCGCGAGGGAGCAATCTCCCTTGAGTGCTTCCTCTTCAGCTCCCTCGCGCGCCGCATAGGGATGCCGGCGCCCGAAGATGAAGTCATCTTCCGGCTCCGGTATCAGTGCGGTGCGTGAGGGAGCGGAAGAGAGAGCACTCAGGGGAGAGTGCTGCCCCGCACGCCCGCCCGCCAACCTGCCTGCCGGGTGACACCAGGGCCAGCTTCGGGGGGGCCCTTAGGTGGCCAGCTCCTGTGAAGAGGCTGGCCCAGTGGGTACATACCGGGTCGTCACTGCTTGTTCACACCGTTCTGACTCAATTGCAATATGTCTTTTTATGACTCTTGAACGCTTTTCTCTTAGTATTTACAAAAACATCAATAACAAAAAAAATGTTCCTTCATTTTTCATTCTTTTATTTCTCCATGTGGATTGATGAATATTTGCAGATAAAACTGATATACATGTAAGATATTCAACTATTTAATTCAAACAGCTGTTAATCCGGTTAACTTCTTTCCTAGGTATATTGTGTGCAGATTTGTGTGGAGATAAAAGGAAAGTTTTTGGCGCAGTGAGTGGAGAGGTCGTTCTCCCTTTGAACCAGACTGCAATCAAAGATATAGCTTGGGTGATCGCTAATATCCATTTTGCTACAACAAGACCAGATGGAGAAATAGACATTCGATATAACCGGTATGAAGGCAGATTGTATGGAACGGCTGATGGGTCTTTAAACTTTACTAAACTAACCAGTGAAGACCAGGGAGAGTACACTGCATATATACTCACAGGCCCCAAAATCAAGTTCTGTGAACAACAGTACGATCTCCGAATATTTAGTAAGTGTCCATATTTATCAATGTATAGAGTTTACACAAAGTATCAGTGAGATTAAAGGAACACGCCAGCTTTATCAATAAATACATTTATATAAAACGCGGAGTGTTGTAAAGTATTTTTAGATCACTGGTCGCCCGTTTCCTGTTACTTCACTAAACCATTTATCAGCTGAAGTGCTTTAAGGGTTTGCAGCGTTCCTTTAGCCCATATTACCATTATTTATGGTGGGTAAACACAGCGACAGCTGATAACATATTTTATTGACATTGTTAATGTGTAACCATTTCTAGTAATTCCGAGCCTGGCATCACCCTGGCAGGTAGATTCATTTTCGTTCACGCTGGAAGTGCGTGCCCTGCTTTTACCCACTGAGACAGTTTATTTTTGAAAGCACCAGAGTCTCAAAGATTGTCTCTGACATCTAAACTGTAATCATCATAAAGCTTTGTTATTACCTTGTACGTACGTAGTGGGAAATCGCGATGCAGCATATTATATAAACTAAAACCCATTCAACCCCCCAAATTGTGCGAGGCATCATTCACATCAGGCAATGCTTCTTGTGAAAAGCAAACCCAGAACTGGTGTGTGTTTTTTATAGGGCAGGGCAGCTGTAACCAACACCTCCAATCTCATCTCATTGATTGGACTCCAGTTGACTGACATCTCACTCCAATTAGCTCTTGGAGATGTCATTATTCTAGGGGTTCACATACTTTTTCCACCTGCACTGTGAATGTTTACATGGTGTGTTCAATAAAAACATGGCAACATTTCATTCTTTGTGTGTTGTTAGTTTAAGCAGACTGTGATTGTCTATTGTTGTGACTTAGATGATGATCAGATCACATGTTATGACCAATTTGTGCAGAAATCCATATCATTCCAAAGGGTTCACATACTTTTTCTTGCAACTGTAGCTGTGCTATCTCCCCAGGGCCTGAAACCAAGTGGTGATTGCAGGTGGTGAGGGACAAGCCTTAATTACACATTGCAGCACTTAGAGGAAATGATATCAGATCACTTCTTCCCAGCACTTGGTAACAGGTAGACACACTGGAGTAGAGCATCCCATAGCAGCTATTGCAGTTCATGCCCTTAACCTGCACCTGGCCAGCCCAGTCCCCACTGGACCCCAGGAAGTCATCCATACTGATAGTTATACAGAGAGCTGCATACTTCATACAAATAATGCAAACAGAACACACAAAAGCACACACAGGCCCTACAAACGCAACACCACTGACAATCCACATACATGCACACAACCCTACAAGCAGCGTCTCACATGCAATACCACAGATAGCCCCACGCATACACACACAACCAAACACACAAAGTGACATAACAACCACACGTACAACTCCACAAGCAGCCCTCATACACAGTACACATTCATAGATATCATACACAACACCACAAACTATCATTGACATATACCACGTAACAGCCCACATACACACAAATACAACGCTACAAAGCAACTACAGCACCCATTACCAAATAACACAAGCAGAATACGGCAACATACACACCTCGGTTTTAAAAAAAGGACCATCACGCTAAGGGTCCAAAATGTTGTTTTGGTACAATACTACTTAAAGGTTGTCTATACACATGTGTGTTCCTGACCCTATAGTGTTCCTCTAATATACAATACGAGTAACAGATGTTAGATTAATCAAGGCAGTTTTTACATAATTTGTTTAATGGATCATGTGGCTAATCCCCTCAATATATTTCTTACAGACCTGATTTTCTCTAAACTGGGCTATTAGAGGAATGGGCTATTAGAGGAATTAGAGGCTATTAGAGGAATGGGTAAAGCCTCCTTTGAATAAATTGATAAAATAAAAATCAGTTGCTATTCTGAATGGTACATGTCGTTGTTGCAATAAAATTTAAATGTTAGGCATCCAAGTCACTTGCTGTAGGAAACTATCAGTGAGCTGTAGTAGTTACGGTGCCACTTTGTCTGCTCAACCTATTGGAAAGCAGAAAAATCAAGCCGGGCAATGCGTAATTGAATTCATCCATATAAAAAAAATGAACCAAATGTATTGGCCGGAATTCAGACGAACGAAATTGCTCAAACGACGAAATTTGCTTTGGCTGAATTTTTAAAGAAAACTTTTAATAATGTAAGTTTATTAATGGATGGTGCCAGCAATCACTGTATTTGTCTGTTGTTAGCCAAAGCTAAACAGAGTAAAAAGCATCAACCGTGGACTGATTAACCCACAATGTATAATATTATTATATCAACATTTTATATACCGATTCCAGGAAAATTGCTGTCTGAAGATATGGAGATTCTCCCCAGTGTTACCAGAAATGGAACCTGCAGTGTCATTTTATTCTGTATGGTAAATGGATCTGATGTGAATATTACCTGGATCAGCTCAAACAGCACTGAAATAAATGTGGTTAATGGATCACTGCATATTACAGATACAAATAACATCTTCACGTGTACTGCAAAGAACCCAGTCAGTACCATCTCCAGAACCGTGAATCCACAGAGATACTGCCGGGGAGGTAAAAGTGTGTCATTATTACCGTTCTATTTACTGTGTGTGTAACTATTCACAATACTCTTTACATACATGTAAACGTGTGTTATTATCTTATTTAGATTGCAAGCTCTGTCAATCTGTGAGATCTACCACTTGTATTTCAGAGTGCTTCACAGCTATAGCTCTTTTCCTGAGCTAATGAGAATGCTAAATTTAAAGGGAAATATACAAAAAGAATCGAGCAAAAAGGCACTAATAATTTACGGTATCGTGGTAAAATATATACTTCTACAAAAGTTAACAAAGGTAAAGCAGCACCTTACCAGTGGAAAAGCTCTAAAACCACCCAATCAATCAAATATAAAATAAAAAAAAATGTGCGGTACCTTTACAAATTTAAAGTGCAGCAAAGTGAAAGAAAGTGTCAGTGCAATGCACAATATTGTGTTAAAAATATCAAATACAATGATATTAAATAAATGTGCAAGTTCACAAGTGTGTTATGTGTTAAAATAAACTAAAACAACTTACTAAGGAAATAGGGATGCCACACTATTTCTTCCAGAGATATATAAGAACGTAATACATGAAAAGAAAAAGGGAAAAATATAGCGTAATACTGTATAATAAAAAATAATAAATAAATGAATGAAATGAAACTCACAAGGAGAGAGCAGTAAAAGTCTGCTCTAACTTCTCAGGCCTTTGTGCACAATACAGGACTGGATATAGGCAGGTATTCAGGTATTCAGGACGGCAGCTGAATGTAAAATGTTCTTTATTTCCATTTAATTAAAAGTTCACAGAGAATGTGAAAACGCTCTCTATTTCATACAGAAGTCCAGACCCCTTTACAGTATATTTTGAAAGAACTGCACCTAGCACTAGCGGTCTTACGAAACAGTCAGCCCTTACAGGGAGTTCTTTCGGAAAACTGAGCTGTGTACGACCACGTGTTGACGTGATGACGTTGCGCGTGTAAAGACGCGATGATGCGTTTCGCCTGGGCGACTTCCTCAGATCACGTCACAATTCAGCTGTCCTGTTCTTTTATAGTTGTCATTGTAGGCGTGGTGTATGATACTCCCTTCACCATTGGCTCTTGTTAAAAACTCCAAGTTTAAATGACAGCATATATTAATTAAAAAGTCCACAATTTTTCTGGCATATCACCTAAACATTGTTTCTGACGAAAATCACGAAACAATGGCAGATCACAGACATACATCATAAAACGTAATGAATAATAATATATATATATATATGAAAAAAAGAGATGTCTTTTGATGTCTTCTCTTTTTTCATATATATATATATATTATATATTCATTACGTTTTTTGATGTATGTCTGTGATCTGCTATTGGTTTGTGATTTTCGTCAGACACACACAATCACTCAGACACACAGGCTCCCTCACAGACACACACTGACACATACACACACACACACACACACACACACACTCACTGACAGACAAACACACACACACAGCATTACTCACACACAGACAGCCATACACATGGACAGTCATACACACACACAGACAGCCATACACACATGTACGCACACACACAGACAGCAATACACACACTGACATCCATACACACACACAGACAGCCATACACACACAGACAGCATTACACACACAGAGACAGCCATACACCCATACACACAAACACACATATCCCCCCCAACACTTTTTTTTTAAATTATTTTAATTTAAATCCACCCAGCCTTGCTACCTTTGGGAGAGCAGGGTGGATTTCGTACCTGGTGTCTAGTGAGGCTGATGGGCAGGTGTACATTCAGGCAGGCAGGGGGGTGGACAGGCAGCGAGGGAGCATTAATTTTCAGCTCTCCCTGCTCACCTCCCTCGTGCGCTGCAGTGATGCCGGGAGCCGGAGTAACATCATATTCCAGCTCCCGGCATCACTGCGGGAAGTTGAGCAGGGAGAGCTCACATTCAGCGCTCCCTCGCGGGCCGAGGGCCACAAACATATTAGTTGTGAGGTGCATGCGGCCCATGGGCCGCGCGTTTGACATCTATGTTATAGGGTCAGGAATACACGTTTGTGTTCCTGACCCTATAGTGTTCCTTTAATATAAAATACGTGTAACGGATGTTAGATTAATCAGGGTCATTTTTACATAATTTGTTAACTGGAACATATGGCTAGTCTCCTGGAACATATGGCTAGTCCTCTTATAGACCTGATTTTCTCCACACTGGGCTATTAGAGGGATGGGTAAGACCTCCATTGGAATAAATTGATAAAATAAAATTTATATGCTATTCTGACATGTCGTTGTTGCAGTAAAATGAAATTCTAGGAATCCAGATCACTTACTGAAGGAAAATACCAATGGGAAATATCTAGATATTTTGGGTACGCACTGAGCATGCTCAGATGGAATGTTGCAGTGACTATAGATACTGCATATGATGTGACTACATAACATTCTTCAAACTCTCGTTTCAAATAACAGATGTTTCAGATGTTTTAAATCTACAAACGATGTCTACCGCTGAAAATTCTCTCCTCTGTGGAGTTTTTATTGCCAAGGGTTTTGCAGTTGTTATTGTTGGACTTTTCCTCGGCATCAATTTACTCCTAACCAGAAAACAAGTATGTATTATCTCTGTATTCCCATGATTAATGTGTTATGGATAGGTGTAACTATTCAGTTAGAGTGCTAGTATGTGATATAAACCCATGTACTGCAATCACAGTGCTGAGATCAATGTAAGTAATATTCACTTACTTCATAATTCTGTTTAAAATCACTGGTTACATGACAAACAAGAAACACATAGACAATTCATGTCTTTCCAAAACAGGCTGAACAGAACCGATGGTCTGTCTCTATTCATTCCAAGGTAGAGGGGCAGTGACAGGTCGTAGGGGGGGGTGGAGGGGCAGTGACAGGAGGTAGATGGGCAGTGATAGGTAGTAGAGGGGCAGTGACAGTGGGTAGGGAGTGTAGTGGCAGTGAGAGGGGGTGAAGGGGTCTTTGTGATGGTTGTTTCTTCTTTGCATTAACTCTCTCAAATTCCCTATCTTTGAATCATCAATGTATACTTTTCTCCAAAGGGGCACCTATAATAGATGGGTGGAGTGCTTAGTCCAATAAGAATCTGGTCTGCATTCCAAATCTACACAGAAAGAATAGGAATTGGGGGCACAGCCAGAACATGCATTTCTAAGTAGTGGTGCTGCCATAAAGATCAAAATTAATACAAAATACAAATAAAGGAACAGCGCGCACACAAAAACAAAAAAAGACTACTTAAAAAAAAGACTACTTAAAAAAAAAAAGACTACTTAAAATCACCTATCTTAGCAAACAAATAAAGATGTGTGCATGTGTCACTGAGTGTATCTCTGTGTCAAAATGTGTGTATCTGTCAGTGTATTTATCTGTGTGCCAAGGCGTGTATATCTTAGTTTGTGTGCATGTGTCAGTGTGTGCATTTGTGTGTCAAGATCTTTGTAAGACAGTGTTTCTGTCTCCATATCAGAGTGTGTATATGTCAGTATATGTACGTTTTAGTGTGTTTGTGTGTGTGAGTGTATGTGTGTGTGTGTGTGTTAATGTGTATGTATATTTGTGCAAGTATGTAGCAGTGTATGTGTATATGTGCATACATCCCAGCAATTAAACACCAACACTGTGTAGAAACACAACCCTTCCCTCAAACACAAACATTATACACAAACACATCCCTGCATTCAAATGATAAAATTATAAACACTACACACAAGTACACCACTGCATTCTCATAGCAACAGTACGTGCAAAAACACCCGTGCATGTGCACACGTGCTCTATACAACAACATGCTTACATTCAAACAACACACAAACACTGCGAGGATTCGCAAATGGTAAATCCCCAGCAGGCTTAGCTTTAGTGGGAGTTCAACAGATGGGGATCTATTTGTTGACCCCCCCCTTGTGCTAGAGGTGGTCCAGGGCTTTCTCTACATTAGTTCTGCCACTGAGTGTTACTCCTTGTGTGTATCTCCTTGTAAGGTTTAGAAGCTTGTTTTGACATTCTGTTGGAAGCATAAGTTGGCAGTTTATAAAAGCTGTATGCTTACACGTAATAAATAGAAGCAGTGATTCAGCATAGGTCGGTGTCTGTCTGAGTTATTGCTTCCTGAGCACTCAAAGGTGTGGCTCAATCTCGGTTTCGGGGAGACCTATTTTTTTTGTCAAACTGCCTCCAAAAGTTTGGCAAAATATTGGTTTGGCCCACACCCATTACACTGTTCTGTAGTAATTATGGTGCCTAGTGTGCCCCAGCATATTGACATCTTCTCTAAGTGACTGAAACCCATACTTTTTACAGAATATTTGAAACTATATGGACTTATGCTGACCTATTACTGGGCTGTTTTAGCATTTAGTGATTGCAGGGCCGGATTAACATAGGGGATGATGGAGCTGCATCTCCAGGCCCAGGCCTAGGCCCATGGAATAGGCCCATTTAAAAAAAAAAAAAAAAAAAAAACATTTTTTTATACACACTACTCTTAGGTTTGCCACTGACTGGTATTTTACTGGCACAGCTGGTATTTGAGGCTTCCTGGCTGTGCCAGTATTGCAGTAATACCGGCAATGCAAATGCAGATATTTTTCTCAGTATAAACGGAGATTACTCTGCAATACTACCACCGGCCAGTAGGGGTCACTGTGTGTGGAGAGAGGCAGGGATAGGAAGTAACAGCATATCCCTCCCTGCCTCTCTCTACTACTCACTGATCCTTGGGGGAGCAGCTACACAGCAGCTCTACAGCTCAGGTAAGTGAGGGATGGGGGGAAAGGCAGCAGGGAGACATAGGGAGACTGAGACACTATGGGACACGTGGGGACACTGAGACACTAGGGGACACTGGAAAACATGGGGACACTGAGACACTAGGGGACACTGGGAGAAATGGGGACACTGAGACACATGGGGACATTGTGAGACATAGGAACATTGGGAGACACTGAGATATTGGGACACGGAGACACTAGGGACACAGTGTCCCCATGTCTCCCAGTGTCCCCTAGTCTCCCAGTGTCTGTGTCCCCATGTCTCAGTGTCCCTTGTGTCTGTGTCCCCATGGCTCCTAGTTTCCCCTCGTCTCCCAGTGTCTGTGTCCCCATGTCTCAGTGTCCCTAGTGATTTTCTCTTATGTCACTCCTTGTGATTTACATCATGTTTTGTCACGCATAACTAATTAATTATACAAATGAATAAGGCTGGTATTTTTTTTCCAAGAAAGGTGGCAACCCTAACTACTCTTCACATACTCTTGCTTAAAGGAACACCATAGGGTCAGGAACACAATCATGTATTTCTGACCTTATCATGTTAAAACCACCATTTAGCCCCCGTGTCCCCCTCTTGCCTCCCTAAATATAGTAAAACCTTACTTGTATTCAAGTCTGCAGCTGCTGGCTCTGTCCCTGTCTGCCTCTGAACTGACTCTGTCTGCTGACATAATCAGAAGTGGAGGTCTGAGCAAATTACAATGCTTCCTCATAGGATTGGCTGAGATTGTCAACTAGGCAGATCAGGGGCAGAGCCAGCCCCCAGGGGCAAAGCCAGCCCTGGCCAATCAGCATCTCCTCGTGAAGATAAATTGATTCAATGCATCTCTATGAGGAAAGTTCAGAGTCTGCATGCAGAGGGTGGAGACACCGAATGGCTGTGCTGCACACAAGGCAGTACTGCCCCAGGAAGCACCTCTAGCAGCCATCTAAGGAGCGGCCATCAGAGTTATTTTTTCTGAAAAGACAGTGTTTACTGCAAAAAGCCTGGAGGGAATGATTCTACTTACCAGAACAAATACAATAAGCTGTAGTTGTTCTGGTGACTATAGTGTCCCTTTAAGTTTGGAAGCTTAAGAGGAATGTATGGCAACAAAACTTGTGTGGACTGGCTGACAATAAAATTAGAAATAAAAAAGAAAGGTACTCTGTGGCATGTCCCCTTTCTTCTACACTCACTACATACACCTTTTCTCTGTCCCAGACTATATACCAGGAACTTCTGCCTGCTAGTAAGAAGACAAGTGGACATGTGAATGCTAGGGGACAGTCCTCAGAAAGCGTGGAGCAGGTGCATCATTTGATGCATTTATGTCAAGCTCAGGGTGCTGCCTGCATAGTATGCCCTTAGTTGGACAGCCTGCATTATTGGCAGTCAGCCTGACATGCATTCATGCCAGACTGGCCTTCCAATTCTTTGGACAGACATGCCCCCTTTTTGGGCATGTTCGCCCCTTTTGGCAGGTCTGGTCACGTGATTCGCACCAGTGGCACACCCTTTTACCCTGCCCATTGACTTCCTGCTTCACTGGACACTGCTGTTACGGGATATGGATTTACTTGAAAGATTAAAACATAACTTAGAGAGAGATTAGCATAGGGTATGTGTTTTCGTATAGCTGCATCCTTTGAGTTTCCCTCCAACACCATCTCCATCAGATACATGATGCTTAGGAGGTATGACTGTTTTAGTGTTTTTGGTCGATAAGATTCTGTAAATAGGCCCATCATAATTGTCAGCACCAGGCCCACTGGGCTCTTAATCTGGCCCTGAGCGATTGGCTCCCAGGCCCATGCACCAGGGTTTGTTTTTGTGAATTTTGTGAATAAACTTGTAATTTAAGCATGTCAGGTATGGCAAAAGTTTAGTTTTCAAACCATAATTATCCGTATTGCTGGCATGGAGTGGGGCACAGCGGATCCCAGGTAATTAGAATAAGAGTTCTAAAATGGCTTCTTGAATAGGAGGGGAGCGCCAGGGCACACCTGTTACCATAATTTCTACTGTGAGCTGTAGTGGTTATGGTGCTCGGAGTGTTCTTTATAATAGGACCAGTTGTCGTTTCTCTACTAGTTTGGACCTGGGCGGCTCCCAAACATATTAATTTGTATTTACTATCGGGGGTGTTTGGCTGCTGCTATTTCAGGCTATTAGCAGACATTAATGATTTGTCTGTGATGTTTTTCTGTCTCACATTGTTTATGGCTGTAATGTGCGGCACAACCATCACGAGGAGAAATATTCACAAAACACAGCATTTTTTACCTTGCGTGTGCAGAAAAACCGCCTGCCGGGTTTAACAATGAGAAAAACAGCACCATATCACATGTAAGCAAGTCATTTATTGATATTTTTGACATATACATAAATAATTGTATTCCTATTTTTATAATATTAAAATAACATTGTGTAACATTTTAGTTTTCTATTAAAGCAATGGATGCCCTCTAGTGGCTGTCTGGCTAACTTCAGTAACGTATAAATTTTTATCTTCTATATTTTTTGCAATGAGGCTTCTAGATGGCATATTTTCCTATACTTTTCCTATGTTTATGTTAGTGTTTATATTATACTGTAGATTTTACACAACTTCCAGTGTATCCGGTGTCCTCATGAAGCTGTTCAAGAATTAAGGTTTTATCAGTTTGTTTCCATTTAGTTAATCTATTTGTGAGTGTTTTTATCATCGTTTAGCATATTTGTGTTTTAGAATGCTTCACAACATTTTTATTTATTTTATTTTTTGCAGGCTCCATGATTCCGTCTGGATAGTAAGCTACTTCCTTCACTATTGCCGTGTCCTACTTCTGACATCATAAAAAAGAAAATAGAAAAAAAAAAAAAAAAACACACATGCAAAGGAAATGAAATTCTATTTATTTATAGTCTCTGTGAAGGATCCCAATACACAACAAACACATGAAAAAAATATCAGCTAAAAACGCCATCTATTCACAGAATTACTGTACTTTGTACTTTGTAGTAGCTTTGCATCCCATGATTAAAATAAATGTTATTCTGATATTTTTAAAAGGAAAAAGTGAAAAGGTTAAAGGGACACTCCAAACACCATAACCACTACATTGATCTGCAGTAGTTATGGTGCTTGGAGTGTTCCTTTAAATCTCCTCTGGAGCAGATAGGTGTATGGTGGAGTTATGAATCCAATTAAATGATCTCTGTAGCTGTACCCCAGCTTCCATTATTGCACAGTGTATCCATTATAAATGTATGTGTAGATCAAAGTAGTCAACAATGTTGAATTTTATTCCCCTGCCCATCGATCTTCGGCTACATTTTCTCACATTTACTATATCATGCAGTTTCCCTCTTTACAATATCATGATGGCGTCTGGTGCCACTTTTCTTTGAACTCTTCGCATTTCTTTTTTCTCAACTTCAGTACAGGGAGACCTCTAATCCCTGCTTTTTAACTTAGTCCGCACAATAGATTCGAATCCAACTGTCCTGTAAATATTTACGCTCTGCCTCATAGACAGTAACAAATAGTTTTTGGTATTTATTTTTTATGGTGATCCTCAACAACTGAAAAACCAGTTTTTGTTTTGGCATGCTGTAGTGTTTAAATCCATTTGTCTTTGTGAGCAGTATCCGCTTCATCCCTCTAATATAATATTAAAGGTTTTTTCTTGCATTGGCGACACATTTATAATCTAATAAGATGGTTACCATTTAGTAACACATTTGTTGTATATTTATTTCAGGAAAACTAATCAGACACACCAAAAGGGCATTAAAAGGAGCCAATCAGTGTACTGCAACATATGGACATATTATAAATATTATGTATATATTTTGCAGTTCACTGATAGGTGCATTTTACCACAATCTGGTTTACAGACCAAGAGAGAAAAATAACCCTACAGGGAAAAAGGTGCAGTAAAAAAAAATCTATATTCATATATGTTTATATCTTATACATTTATTAAATATATAAAATATAAATATATATATGTTTTTACTGCTCGTCCCTTTTCCTTCTATTGGCCACTTCTCATTTGATCATTAAATGAAATCAACATTAAGGGGCAGTGTCCTATTCATCAATCATCTTTTCCCATCAATTGTTTGTTTTTGTTTTTTGGAGATTAATTATCTCCAGGTACAGGGAATATCTCCATTTACAACAACAATTAAAATACCTTTTTCCATAATTCCATAATTCCTATTATACTGAACAGAACTCCCACATTCAACCTATCCCCAGATAGCTTGGATCTGAGCGCTCAATATATCTGAACAGGGCTCAGATCCACCGAACAGAATAAAATCGCCATGGGGTTAAAGTTTAGCAAGGGCTGATGAGAGATTGAGGAGGGACAAAGCAGCCAGTTTAAACTGGTCTGGCAGTGTCCCTGGGACAACACCCTGCTGGAGAAACAATAGACAGGAAACAGGGGGAGGGGAAGAGACAAAATTTCTCATGGAATTAAAGGGGCAGAAAAAGTGTGTTACAATCCAATATGCCCAAATAATGTTTTTAAAGGACCATACACCCCAGGGCCATAGTCATAAGGCAGGAGGCTGGCAATCAGGCTTCTCCAAAAGCCATGGGCAAAGGGCAGTTTGTCGCATAAAAAGCCAGTGGCAAAGGGCAGTTTGTCACAACCTCAGTCTGCAGCTCACTCCCGGCGGAGCTGCAGACTGGAGGCTGGTTCTCCATCAGGGCAGACTGACTAGAGGGGCCTCGTACCCAGCGGCATTATGGGCATGTAACGGACCGCCTGGCACGCCGACTGGGTACCTCCATTACTGGATGCTCCTAGCACTTCCCGAGGGCTTCAAGTGCTCCGCCAGACACCACAATGGGTTAACTTAATTACCACAGGCAGGAAAATATACAGTTTTATACAATCTTCATAAATTCCAAACCATACATACAGTTTCCATAAAAGTTACATATTCTGAACCAGCAGTCTATCTTCTCCTCTATCCTGGAGATAATTGTCTTAAGTGGGTGTGGTAACTTAATTATCTCCAGTTACAGGGAATATCTCCATTTACAACAACAATTAAAATACATAAAAATACATAATTCCTATTATACTGAACAGAACCCCCACATTCAACCTATCCCCAGATATCGCCATGGGGTTAAAGTTTAGCAAGGGCTGATGAGAGATTGAGGAGGGACAAAGCAGCCAGTTTAAACTGGTCTGGCAGTATCCCTGGGACAATGCCCTGCTGGAGAAACAATAGAGAGGAAAAAGGGGGAGGGGAAGAGGCATATTTTCTCATGCAATTAAAGGGGCAGAAAGAGTCTTTTAAAATCCAATCTGCTAAAATAGAGTTTTTAACAAGCAATATATCCCAGGGGCCAAAGTCACAAGGCAGGAGGCTGGCAATTAGTCCTCTCCAGGCACAAGTGGCGAAGGGCACTTCGTCACAGGGCAAACCGCCGGGCCCCCTCCTTTGTCAGGCCGTCGGTCTTAGATTAAGGACCCAACATGTTAGTCTGTAGACATGTGCAATTAGTTTCGGACCGAATATGAATTCAGACGAGTTTCGGGCAAAGTGCCAAAGTGCCGAATTACCGAGGTCCCAAAGTTACGAAATTACCGAATTTCTGAAGTGTCGAAGTGTTGAAGTGCCGAAGTTCCAAAGTTCCGAAGTGCTGAAGTGCCAAAGTGCCGAAGTTGCTGAAGTGCCGAAGTGCCGAATTGCCGAAGTTCCGAAGCACAGTATTGATTTACTAATTTACTTACCCAGTGGAAGAAGAAGAATGTTACACTATGTAAAATTTTAAATTACTTAATCCACCAATCAGAGAGTTATGAGTCAAATTACACAGCGTGGGAAAATTCCAAATAACTTTCCCACGCTGTGTAAAATGACACAGAGCTTTCTGATTGGTGGATTTCAAACCAACAAATCAGAGTGCTGTGACAGGTAAATGTAGAGACTTACCTGTCAGTCTTTTCATTTACCTGTCAGAGCACTCTGATCGGATGGCTTAAACCCACCAATCAGAGTGCTCTGAGCCTAACTGCAGGGCGGGGCAAGGCTTTATAAACCTTCCCCCACCCTGTAGAGCTCAGTCTGCGCGGAGCCCTCCATGGGTGAAGATGGATTATTATTTTTTTGCGCTTGATTTTTTTTAAGTGCAACGGTTATTATGGCTTTTTATTTGAGACCTATCTTGTTTAAATAGCTTAAAAACAGGTGATGTGGTAACCTGGGAAACACTTAATTAATGCAAGAATATTAATGCAAGAATATGCAAGAATATCATCCAATGTGTGCGCAAGCACCATATCTTCATTTTTAAACTTTTGTATGTAAGTGTTATTCCGTGACTATACACTTTGGTGATTTCTTTATATGCTGCACTGGGTTTACCTGTGATATTTCACTTATTATCAGCGCCACCTTTTTCTCTGGTTTTTGTCTTACATTTATAATCTAATAAGATGGTTACCATTCAGTAACACATTTGTTGTATATTTATTTAAGTAGTTCCATTTACCCTGCCATTTGCAATATCATTTTGTTTTTAATATGTAATTGTATGATTTATGTTGTGTTTCAGGTGTTTGCACAGTCTGTTTTATACACTTGTTTCACTTGGGGAGTTTGTTGCCTGGAACACTGGGGTTGTGTGCATTTTTTGAATGATGATCTTTGCAGTTCAATGGATCGAGATCACTTTCGAACCACCAAGCGTTGCACTTTGTCTGTTGCCCAGGCAATACCTTAGAATAGAAACAGTACGCCTTTCACAGTTGGGGGCTCTACATGCCAGTATCTCAAAGCAAGCACTCACACGTTTTGCCAGCTGTGAACGGCGTACAAGTGAAACAAAGTACTCAGTTTTAGTTTAATTTAATTTAATCTGGGGGTATATATTACATTTTCTGCACATGTTATGTTGGTTGTCCTGATAAATGTTTTTGAAGAAAACTGAAACGTCTAAGTTTTAATGAATATGATGACATAAAAGTTAGTAAAAAGCAAAGATAGGTGGCGCAATTTTACATATAATACAGGTAAATAGAATACTCAATGATACTTATTGATTCTTGATCCTTTAGTATCAATTAAAAACACATATAATGGACCTAGAAATATAACACACATCACACTTGCGCCCCCTATCTTTGCTGTTTACTAATATCTGTGTTTCGGTGTCTTGTGAGTGGTTTTAGACACTGGGGGAAGCAGCATTTACTATTTTCCGAGTGCCAATTTCACCTTTCTGTACCGTTGTGTGTATTGTTTGTTTTGTATGATATGATAGTAGTTTTATATTTAAATTATTATTGAAGTCCCTGCATTGCAGTCTTTTCCAGGTTTTGTATATTTTGTGCCGACCAGCACACATTATGCACCTGTTCCAAGGTAGGACCTGATAGAAGAATTGATCAGATTATACCAATGGAGTGGGTTTCAACAATCTTTACGCTTCTTAAGTGTAAGCATAACATATTATTGTGATTATTAGGCTTATGTTTTAAGGTCCTTCCTATACACCAAAATATTTATTCGTTTATGCGTGTTACAAATTGGATCTTACGTCTGCAAGGTACGTTTCATAACAGTGAGTATACGGGCAAAACGTCTCATGTGTGAACCATCTATGGACATAACCAGTTATTTATAGAATTTGGACATTCCACTGATATTATATGTGGACTGTGTTGTATATATGTACAGATTGTGGCATATTTTTTACATATTAGATTTCCTATGTAATTTTTTTTACTGTTTGACTGCTGAGAGTTTAGTTATTAGTATCCTAGCTTTTTATGTGTAGTGTATCTTAAGCACAGTTTACCTTATATATCTCATACATACAAAAGCTATTTTCTATTTTCATTTTTTTTGTTACTCACACCGTTAGTAGACTTATTTTCAGTTTATTTTACCTCTATTGATAAACCCGTTAGAGCCTGATCAGGAAGAAGGAGATTAGTATATCTCTTATATATCATCACTCAATTATTCTACTGTGAATAAAAGATAATTTGGAAACAATGTTTAACTAAGGAAATGAGAATTAAATGGGAAATATATTAATTGCAAAACAAATTTAACTGACCAGATGACACAGATATTGAATGTGCAAGAATGTGGGATGTGCCCTAGATAGAAGATGTTTGTCTTGCTAAAGAAGGGCAAAAGCATGCAGAGCATCATGGGAGTCGTAGTTCTGCAAAATCTGGGGATCTACATTTTGGGCACCCATGCTATAGAAGAAACAAACATGAGAAGTTCAATTGGTGATGGGAAAATGATGACAGAAACTAAACAAACACAAATGGATTCACAGGTACAAGACTACCTAATGCCAAGGATAGATAGAGCGGATTATTCAAATAGTAGAGAGGATCATTGGCACATAGTCAGAAGAAGCTGAAGAGATAGTAATCGATAGAGGGGAAAACAAAAGTGAGAAGGAGGAACAGAAGGTTCCTCACTAAGTATGAATTGACACCAGGAACCGTTTTGAAATATTAGAGAAAGAAACTGATAATCGAACATGAATAAAAATGCCACCGAGCGAATGTAATGAGTGGACGTTCCAACTTTAAGGACAGCCGTAATGTTTTACACCAGAGCCACCAAACATTCACTACTTGGTTCCAACCACACACTATATACCCACAAAAAAAAAATAAGGAAAAGAGAGGGGAATTTTTAGGATGCAGAGGAGGAAGGTACAATAAAAAAGATGAAAGATGAAGATATAACTTTTTACAAGAGTGAAATTAACTACATCCCAAATAAAGGACTAAAGTTTGCTCGATTTAAACTGCTATGGGGATATTCTCAAATTATTAGGATATTGTTTTTAAGAAATGTTTTAGGGAAGTACATAAACCAAATTATAATAGATGATCAGAGTGCAGTTAGAAAGTCAATCAAATACCGTGAACTAATATCTACCTCAAAATAATTTTCACAACAACTGAGGACAGCACAAATGAATCTATTTACAGATGTTGTTACCCAAGACATTAAGAATTTGAAAAAGAGGAAGAAGTACAGTAAAGACAATCTAACTAAAAGAGAAAGGGAAGCTTTGCTATGATTGAAGAATTGAATAAGATTGATAATAAAACCAGCAGATAAAGGGGAGGGATTGTTATACGAACAAAAAACAGTACACAGAAGAGTCCATGAGGTTACGTGGTGCTAGGGAGACAGACATCCATTTGACCAAAGACCCAACTAAAGAGAAATTACAAAATTACAAAATCTCTTAGATAAGGAGTTATCCTAAGGGTAAGCATAACTTATTTGTGATTATTTTAAGGTCCTACATATCAAATGTTTATTCTTTAATGACTATTGCAAATTCAAACTTTTATCCGCAAGGCACATTTCAGATCAGTGACTATATGGGCAGAACTAAGCGCTATGGAACATGTTGGCGCTATATAAATACCAATATTAATAACGCTTCATGTGTGAACTATCTATGGACATAACCAG
Organism: Pelobates fuscus; assembly: GCF_036172605.1. Classification (NCBI taxonomy): domain Eukaryota; kingdom Metazoa; phylum Chordata; class Amphibia; order Anura; family Pelobatidae; genus Pelobates; species Pelobates fuscus. The sequence continues at coordinate 102,629,890 of NC_086329.1, read as the reverse complement.
CTATTTAGAGAATTTGGACATTACACTAATATTAAATATATATGGACTCAGAGGCGAAACTAGGAACCACCTGTCCCGGTGCAAAAATTGCCCTGGGCCCCCTTCCCCCAAGTGCCTTAGACCCCCCATTCTTCTATCCCTTCCCTCCAGTACATGCTGACTATATGTAGCATGGCCAAGCTGGTGTTGCCATGCCACGGCCCTGAAGTTATGGCATCCCACAGTTGCAGGGATTGACAGTGCGGCCGGGTACCCTAGAATGATGGGAACGGTCGCATGTGTGGATTGTATGTGCTGTGTTTTGTAAATGCACAGATTGTGGCGTATTTTTACTTATTAGATATTCTCTTTAAGTTTTTTACTATTTTCCCACTAAGCATTGCATTATTATTATCCATGCTTTTTTGTGTGTGCTATATTTAAAGCGCACCTTACCTTATAAATTTGTATTCTATTTTATTAGCAGGTAGTGGGTCTACTACAGAGTAAGCAGCAGCTATTTTATATTTATTTTTTTTATTGATACTCACAGCGCTAGTAGGTCTAAAAAAAAAAAAGTTTGTCCAAGTTTTCCAAAAATTAACATAATTTGGCATGGCTGAATTTAAGCCATATGGCAGTTCGGCTTATCCAAATTTCACTTATGAAAACAGATTCAGGAAAAATAATCAGACATACCACAAGGGCATGAAAATGTAATGTCAGTGTACTGCAACATATGGACATAGTATAAATATTATGTATATATTCTGCAGTTCAGTGGTGCATTTTACCGCCATCTGGTTTACAGACCAAGAGAGAAAAAATAGCCCTACAGGGAAAAAGAGAAGGTGCAGTAAAAAAAATCTATATTCTTATATATTTATATCTTATGCATTTATCAAATATGTAATATATAAACATATTTGTTTTTACTGGTCGTACTTTTTCTCTCTATTGGCCACTCCTCATTTAATCGTTAAATAAAATCAACATTAAGGGGCATTAAGTCCTATTCATCAACCATCTTTTTCCCATCAATCATTTGTTTTAGTTTTTTGGCCCCATGGACAGAATCACAAGTCAAAATGAACATGCTTGTCCATTGTGCAATTCGTTTGGTCCATGCTTTGGCTACATGTTGGCTAGGACTTCGGAGAATTCGGTAGTGATACCCTCATTGCATGTGGCCGAACAACATTATCTAAGTAATCTATGCTTCCAGTTTGGGGACCTTAGCCTTACATTTGAATTCTCACTTTAGTGAATAGCCCTGATAGAAGAAGCAGAAAATAACAACACCAGGGAGAGGTAATGTGGAGATAGATAGCCCCTATAAACTGTCCCTGAGTGTACCTTAGTGGACACCTATACTAGACTAAACATCCCAATCATAGTACATATTCTGGATGAGAAATGCCATGATACCGTATCAAGGGCAGATCCATAACCAAATTTAGGGAGGATCACTGGTGGAGGCTGTGATAGGGTGAAAAGGACTGCAGCGGAAGGATAGGGGGCTCTAGTGTAGGGGATACTAGAGCCCCCTACACTAGAGCCCCTGGCACACTTACAGACACACACATATACACACACTGGCACATATACAGTCACACACAGGGATATGGAAACACAATAACACACAGATAAAAAGCATATACCTTGACAGACACATACACTGGCACACACACACTAATACAATCATATACCTACACAAGCACAAACAGATACACACACATACCTACACTTACCTACACTGGCACACACACAGACACACAGATACACAGATACAAATACCTACACAGATACACACATACACACACTGGCAGACTTACAGACACACACATATAAACACACTGGCACATAGATATAAACATACCTACACATGCACACTGGCACACACACAGATACACACATACCTACACACACACATACACACACACACACACATACACACACTGGCACACATACCTTCACATACACACACTACAGACACATACACACATTGTTTACGTAAAAAGTGTCAGCGCTTAGTAGATCTGTCCCTAATGAGATATCCTCTGGGATACCACAGTATGTAAAGTCCGAGATCCAATATAGGGTGAATAGTCTAGACTAGTGGTAGTCAACCTTTTTCTACCTACCGCCCACTAATGCATCTTTCTTGATGGAAAAATGTCCTTACCGCCCACCAGGTTTTGCGCAAGTGCAGAATATTTTTTTAGAAAGGAGGGTGTTTTTTAAAAAAAAAAAAAAAAAATATGTACGTACATTTATCTTTTTATTTCTACTTAATGCAGGTTTATAAGGTTATAACTTTATAAAGTTTAATGAGAAAACAATAAAGTAAATTGAAATTACCTTTACTAGTGATTAATGAGATCCTTGAGGTTGATGCTGCGAGACTAAATATTTGATATCTGGTTCGATTTTCGTAAGGAACAAACAAAGGTCTCTTTCAGTGATATTCAGACGACTTCTCTGTTTGTGCATAATATGATTTCTCATCTGTGCGTCATCTCCCCTCCTCTCCCTCCTCAATTCCCCTCCCCACATTTTTTTCCCCTTTTTTCTATTTTTTTACCTTCCTTATAACAATGCCCAGTAGGAAGGCTGAGCTAGGTAGCCCACTTACTATTATTAGCCAACACCAATTCTCTCCTTTTCCTTTTTATTTTCATTCTTTCTCCTTTTTTATGAGTACTCTACTCCTTCTTTCTCCTATTCTACAAGTACTCTGTGCCTTCTTTCTCCTTTTAACAAATACTCTGCTTCTTCTTTCTCCTATTCTACAAGTACTCTGCTCACAGACAAACACACAAACATACACTTAAAGACAAACACTCACACATACACTTACAGACACACACACTCACAGACAAACACTAATACATACACTTACAGACACACACACACTCACAGAGAAACACATACACACAGACAAACATACACACACTTACACATACACTTACAGACACACACACACACACACTTACAGACACACACACATTTACTTACAGACACACACACACACACACCACATACACACATATACTTACAGACACACACACACACACATACACTTACAGACACACACACACTTACAGACACACACAGACACACACACACACATAGACACACACACACATACACACAAATTATTATTAAATGTCCACCCAGCCTCCCTACCTGGAGAGCTGATGTGGATCTGGGGTCCAGTGGGGCATCACTTCAGCGGGTGGCAGAGTTCAAATCCGAGAGGGCGAGGGAGCTCTAACCTCTCTGCTCTGCTTCCTCGCGGGCTGTCTACTGATGCCGGGAGCCGGCTCCATATTTCGGCTCCCGCGGCATCAGAAACCCTTGCACGAGGGAGCAGAGAGGTTAGAGTTCCCTCGCCGCTGCTGATCTTACCACTGCCGCACGCAATGCCGGGGGTCCAGAAGGGGGCCTGGCAGGAGGGAGCGCTTTCCTCCTGCCAGTCACTGAAATCGTGCACCCGCATAGCCACTCGCGCCCGCCGGCCCAAAAGGAGAAATCCTCAAAAAAAGAGGATTTAGCCGCTGAAATTCCTACCGCCCACCTGGAATCCTGAAACGCCCACTAGTGGGCGGTAGGGACCAGGTTGACGGCCCATGGTCTAGACGATGAAATAACTCAAAAAGTATCAAAGATCCAATACTGCATTAGATGTGTACACTTCTGTATCAGTTCCTGATGTAACCTTCCGCACCCCAGATGTTGTGGACTACATCCCCCATAATGCTCTTACACTCATAATGCTCGCAAAGCATCATGGGAGGTGTAGTCCAAAACACCTGGAGTGCCGAAGGTTGCCTATGCCTGCACTAGACTATTCACCCTATATTGGATCTCGGACTTTACATACTGTGGTATTCCAGAGAATATCTCATTAGGGACAGATCCACTAAGCGCTGACACTTTTTACGTAAACACTGTTTGGTGGAAAAACTTGCGAAAGTTTTTTTTCGTTTTAGCTGCTTATTTTTATCTTATCTTATCGTATCATTTTATATTTTCTCTTATAGTTATTATAACATACACATACATGCATACTCACAGATACACACTGACACTCACAGATACCTACACATACACATAGAGAGATACAAATATCTATACAGACACACAAATATCTAGACATTCACACACAGATACACACATACCTACACACAGACAAACACTGACAATCACTGGCACACAGATACATACATAGAAACACACACAGATACACACACATAGTTACAGATATACACTTACACACATATATACACACACATACTCACAGATACACACTGACACATGCCTAAACATACACACTGGCACACACACACACATTGCATACTGCTAAACACCCCCCTGCTTCCATACCTTTTTGTTGCAATGAGGGGACTTCCTGGGGCTGGCTGATCCTGATAGGAGTCTAAAGCTGCAGAGCTCTTTCTCTTTCTCTTAGTTGCCTCCTGTGTCCTTCCAGTCCGAGTGGTATGTTAATTGGGAGGTAGTAACAGGCACAACCTCACACCACTCCCTGCAACAGTAAAGGGGTCCGGTCTGCAGCACCCAACCGGGCCCCTGATGAGGTAGTTCTACCTCTGGCAGCTACACTATTTTATCGTGCCCCCTTCCCCGTCCTCCTGGTTCCACCACTGTACCGTATAAAATCCAAGACATGAAAGGTATAGACTATTCTGCAGTCGTTTGCTGTATACTTTGCAACCTGGCTGTACTCTTTTTCTATATCTATACCGATTATCTCTTACGTTTTGTATTACGGCATGGGATTATTTCATCCTAAATATTGACACATAATTGGGATGTTCAGTCTAGTATAGTCGTCGAAGGCATGCTGAGTGTTTCATAATACTGAAATAAAATAATAAAGCAAACAGATAAAAAAATAAATGATCCCCACAACATGATGCTGACAGATGGATGTGGTGGTTTTGTGATCTTATCAGGTGAGATCAGAGCCCGTCCGTTCAGGATGTGGAAAGAGCTGTAGATACATCACAGTATGGTTAGTGGGTTCACAATGATACAGACATGTAGTCACATTCCAATCACTAGAGACAATAAAGTAAATTGAAATTACCTTTACTAGTGATTAATGAGATCCTTGAGGTTGATGCTGCGAGACAAAATATTTGATATCTGGTTCGATTTTCGTAAGGAACAAACAAAGGTCTCCTCTTTCGGTGATATTCAGACGACTTCTCTTAATATGATTTCTCATCTGTGTGTCAGCTCATCTCCTCTCCCTCCTCAATTCCCCTCCCCCCCTTTTTTTTCCCCTTTTTAATTTTTTTTTAACCTTCCTTATAGCAATTGCCAGTAGGAAGGCTGAGCTAGATATCCCACTTACTATTACTTACTATAGCCCACTATAACAGACAGGCACACATACATACATACAGACACACACACACACACACACACAAGACACACAGACACACACACACACACAAGACACACAGACAGACAGACAGGCACATACATACATACAGACAGGCACACATACATACAGACACACACAAGACACATACATAGAGGCAGGCACACATACATACAGACACACACATAAGACATACATACAAAGACACATACACACATACAGACAGACACAAGACACACATACATACGCCACACATACATACAAAGACACATACACACACCACATACATACAAAGACAGGACACACATACATACACACATATATACAAACAGACACACACACACAAGACACATACAAAGACACACACATACATACAAAGACACATACACACATACATACAGACACAAGACACACATATATATGACACACATACACACATAGATTATTGTCCCCTATAAAGGTGAGTGCCACTCGTTTGGGTGACAAAGTGATGGAAGCAGAATGTTGGTTATTGTTCCATAGATGTCTCTCCTTTAGGTCACAGGACATTATCACTGTTTATTTAATTAACATTAGTGATATTTCCAGTAAGACCCTGAGAAAAACTCTTTGGGACTTTAATAACTGAACGTATCACATTTGGGGAACAATACATACTCTGAGTAATAATTTCACTAAGATTAGAAGCCACAGACTAAACCAATATCCAACTAATGTCTCAGAACTGCTCTGAACCCACGTCCCCTATTGTTATAAAGCTACATAGTAATTTAGGTTCAAAAAAACTAAAGTCCATCAAGCTCAACCTTTAGAACACGGAGAAATCACTTGTGACATGCAACCTGGACTTACATACATGTGTCTGCTCTCCCACTCTGACGCCCTCCTCCACCTTCCTCCCGCGCGGTCTGTGTGTTAGCCAGGGAATCACTTCCTCCCAGCTCTGTGATGTAATCACAGGGGCCCGGTCGCGCTGTTAAAGTGCCCAGCGCTGACCGGGCCCCCTTACAATCCATCCATTGGGTGGCCCTGACAGCATGGGCCACCCGATGGACCCCTCCATATGCGGTCCCGGCGGTTTGCCGCGCGGGCCGGGGCCGCAAGTGGTGATGGTGGTACCCGGTCGCAGGGGTACCGCGGGCTCGCACCTGCCCGCCCGCAAAATTAGGAAATCCCTACCGCCCACCTGGAATCCTGAAACGCCCACTAGTGGGCGGTAGGGGCCAGGTTGACGACCCATGATCTAGACCAGGCATAGGCAACCTTCGGCACTGCAGATGTTTTGGACAACACCTCCCATGATGCTTTGCCAGCATTATGTGTGTAAGAGCATTATGGGGGATGTAGTCCACAACATCTGGAGTGCCGAAGGTTACCTATCCTTGATCTAGACTGTAAGTTCGTTTGAGCAGGGTCCTCATCTACCTATTGTTCCTGTGTCACTGTGTAAATGTCTCACGTATTGTAATATCCGTGTAAATGTTTAATAATATTGTAATATTGCTGCGGGATTAGTTGGCTCTATGTACATATATACCAATAATAATAATAATAATAATAATAATAAACACTCCTGCTGTGAGAGGTTAGCACTCAAATCTCTCTGCAATCTTCTCTTACAGGCCCATACAAAAAGTGGGGGCAGCTTTATACACATTATTAATCAAAATTCTGTATATTTATATTATTGAAGAGAGACAAGTTTGATTCAAACATGTATTATAATATTATTAATGTTGCTCTAATTTCCTACAAAGATGTCACACAGTCACTGTATTGGTGTTTGTAAAGGGGACGATCTTATATAGAAACAGGAAGGGACAGAGCTCTGCTCCATTTATAGACTGACAGCTCAACGAGAGACAAAATGATCTATATTCACATCTGGATCTTAATATTCATCTTCCTTCCAACAAGTAAGTTCTCACTGTATCACTGTATATGATATAAAATCTCATATTTATTAAACAGAGTTAGCAGTTGGATTGAAAAGTTTATATATCAGGTATATCAATATATCAGGTGGAGAAATATCAGCCTGACTAAGTGGAGATTGTCTAAATACTCGGCCATTTTTGTTTAACCCCTTAAGGACACATGACATGTGTGACATGTCATGATTCCCTTTTATTCCAGAAGTTTGGTCCTTAAGGGGTTACATTTTGAAAGAATGCAATATCACTGTAACACTGCCGATGGTTGTATTAGATGTGAAGTGTGAGCAGATTATTGTCGCCTATAAAGGTGAGTGCCACTCGTTTAGGTGACAAAGTGATGGAAGCAGAATGTTGGATATTGTTCCATAGATGTCTCTCCTTTAGGTCACAGGACATTATCACTGTTTATTTAATTAACATTAGTGGTATTTCCTGTAAGACCCTGAGAAAAACTCTTTGAGACTTTAATAACTGAACGTATCACATTTGGGGAACAATACATACTCTGAGTAATAATTTCACTAAGATTAGAAGCCACAGACTAAACCAACATCCAACTAATGTCTCAGAATTGCTTTGAACCCACGTCCCCTATTGTTAAAAAGCTACATAGTAATTGAGGTTGAAAAAAACTAAAGTCCATCAAGCTCAACCTTTAGAGCACGGAGAAATCACTTGTGACATGCAACCTGGACTTACATACATGTGTCTGCTCTCCCTGATTGTCATGCTGGGATAAAGACTAAGCCCACGCTAGCAGCCATGCAGTTTAGGATTTAGCCAGGGATGACCCTCTTCAATCTTTAATGTTTTACTCAAACTCACTGTGAGCTGATAAGGGTTTCTGTAATCCGAATCAATGGTTACTAATGCTGCCAAACCTGTGTACAATTTCCAGGTGGAGTATATTACAATGGGTAGTGATAAATTATATATAGCTGCAGTCTAACCTCATATGTACTTTGTGACACTGCTTCCACCCTATTGCAACACGCCCCATGTTTTAACTCCTGTACACATTTTGCTCACTATTTCTAAAACTACAACAAAGAACTTTCTTTGTCATTCATTCTTTAATATCTCCACGTGGGTTGATTAGAATTTAAAGATATATATTGATATATTGCAGAGATATTCAACTTTTAAGCTATTAATCCTGTTAAATTGTTCCCTAGGTATATTGTGTGCAGAGCTATGTGGAGATAAAAGGACAGTTATTGGAGCAGTGGGGGGAGATGTAATTCTACCTTTGAAGCAGACTAGGATTAAAGACGTCAGTTGGGTGAATGTTAATGGTGGGACCCATTTTGCTACAACAAAACCAGGTGGAGATATAGATGTTCGAGATAACCGGTATGAAGGCAGACTGGATGGAACGGCTGATGGGTCTTTGCGCTTTACTAAACTAACCAGAGAAGACCAGGGAGATTACAGAGCGAATATACGCACAGACCCAGGAAACAAACAGTGTGAACAACAGTACGATCTCCGAGTGTTCAGTAAGTGTCCGTATTTATCAATGTATAGAGTTTACACAAAGTATCAGTGAGATTAAAGGAACACGCCAGCTTTATCAATAAATACATTTATATAAAACGCGGAGTGTTGTAAAGTATTTTTAGATTACTGGCCGCCCCTTTCCTGTAAAATAAAGCTGTTACCGGTACTTCACTAAACCATTTATCAGCTGAAGTGCTTTAGGGGTTTGCAGGGTTCCTTTAGCCCTCATTACCATTATTTATAGTGGGTAAACACAGTGACAGTTTAGAAACAGAGGGAGGATTATGTCCTAACAGATAATTTGGAAGTAATAAGAAGATATCCAAGTTATAACAGTCACGCAAAGACCTCGTCAAAAAACATTCTATTATGATAATGTTTTGGCATATGCAAATATTACACGTTTTTAGAATGAAAAGTATTTCTTAAACTGTGTACTGTGTCTTTTTTGAGAGATTATGCAAACTGACACGTTGTTAGAAATGGAACATATTGTTTTAATATAATGTTTGCTTAATCCAATCTACCGCAGCTTGAGGCTGTGCTCCAAGACCAGTTTACAGAGGTAGAAAAGTGAATCGCAAAAAACAAACTCTTCCTAAACACTGACAAAACTGTTACAATGATCTTTGGAACAGTACCTAAATTACACAAATTACACAATTCCCACCTACCCATCAAAACAAATTCAAATGGCACACTGACCGCAGTCCACTCTTTCAAATACTTGGGTATGATGTTAGACCCCAATCTATCTTTTGGCCTCCACATAGAAAAACTTGCATCTAAACTTTATCCAAAACTAGGTGCCCTGTACAGAAACAAATCCTGCCTAAGCCCTACAGTAAAGGAAAACATTGTACAGCATATGCTGATGCCAATCATTGATTATGGGGATGTAGTATATGCATCTGCATCGCAATCCCACATTAATAAACTCAACACATTGTATAACTCGTTCTGCCGATTTGTGCTACAATGTAATCACAGGACCCACCATTGTGACATGCTAAGAGAACTAAACTGGCTGTCGCTGGAATCCAGACGCACCCTTCATCTTTCCAGCCATGTGTTTAAGAGCTTTTCTGGGAAACTCCCACCCTACCAGAACAAAATGCTTTCCCCGGCTGTTCCCACTTCCTATAACCTCCGATCCAGTACCAACACTTTACTTAGTCTACCTCAATACAAAACGAAAGCAGCCCGATCTTCCTTCTCCTACAGAGCGCCGCAATTATGGAACGACCTCCCGCACACTTTAAAATCTTCCCCAAGCCTAAAGTTCTTTCAGAGATCCCTCTCTACATACCTCAAAACAGAATGCACCTGTCATGGTTGATTATATATTTCGTACCTCTTCTATGTTCAATTTTGTATTAATATTGTTTTTGTATTTTATTGTACCCTAATGTAACAATACAATAATTTGTGGACCCAGGGCATACTTGAAAACGAGAGAAATCTCATTGTATCTTTCCTGGTATAATATTTTATAAATACATAATAAATGACCTCTTACCCACATCGAGTGTATTTAGTGAATATGGTGTTCAGACTTTAGGACGCCAGATCAATGCTAGATATTGTTTTCATAAGATAAGTGATAAAAGCAACACTCGCTAGTAGATTTTGAAGTCTAATTCCAAGAATGCAAAGAAATTGCAATATGACTTAATTAAAAAACTCATGCCCCATCAGGGTTTATCACCCCAAATGCAACAGACAGACAAGATTTTTATTATTGCATCACTGCCTTCTGGATTGTAATATGCACTATATATGAAACGTTTTGTAAAACAGAGATAATTTCCATATTGTGAGTTACATTTGCTGTTAATTAAAAATCAGGAATTATAACAGCATACTATTTGGAGTCTTGGATTTCCAGCCAAGGTCGTGGAGCAGCAGTTTCAATAAAGTCCAGTTAGGAAAAAAAACACTCTGAGGGTGATTGGTTTATCTATGCTATTATGTCTTGTGTCATTTTAGTGACTTGTCGGTTTTCTATCTGCAGTCTGAAGTTTGTGGGCTAGGTATATACATTGTAATATTTGTAATGGAGATTTCTGCAGAGGACACTTTATGGACACTGGCTTTGGACTTTTTACCAAGGCTTTGCTCAGCATGTACCAGTGTGACATGGTCACATAACAATAGGACTTTGGACTGATGTCTGTGTATTGTATAGTGTAATTTATATATCTGTACATTTTCTATGTTTGTTTTTTTTATGTATTTTTGCTTTTGTCTTAGTGCAATTTTGGATTTTGCTATGTGCAGAATTATACAGATTTAAACTGCAGACAGATACTTTTAAAACAATAAATAAGATTGGTTGGTCACTTGGCAGATATGGATTGACACCTGTCCTCAGAGACCTTGATACACACTGACACAGAGCAGAATAGGGACTGTTCCTTCTACATAGGGTCACTTGGCAGGTATGGATTGACACCTGTCCTCGGGGACCCTGATACACACTGACACAGAGCAGAATAGGGAATATTCACTAAATGCCAAACATTGTTATACAGGGGAATATTCAGTAAATAAGGATAAGGGGGGGGGACCTACTGTCCTCCCCCCCAGCCCCCACCCCTGTGGGGTGGGTGGGGGCCATAAATCACAATGGGGGGACCTACTGTCCTCCCCCCCCCCGCCCCCACCCGAGAGCGGTGGGTGGGGGCCATAAAAATAATGAGGGGGGGGGACCGACTGTATGATGTTGTATCGATCAGGTAGTGTAAGGGTTATGCCTGCAAACAACCGCAAACAGTCCATTTCCACAACCACAAACTCCCCATTTGCACAAGGTTGGATACCAAGCTTGCCATGTCCCGTTCCTTGTCCTCACTGATGTCATTGAAGGTCTCTTCCTCCACCCAGCCACGTACAAGCCCAAGGGTCCCCGAAAGGTGACAACAAGCCCCCTGGGACGCCTGCTGTGTTTGGTCTTCCACCTCCTCAAAGCCACCTTCCTCCTCTGACTCCTCTTCTTCAAACTCCTCTCTCTGCATTGCCTCTCTCTGCGTTATTATAAGGTGTGTTAAGTAGTACTATTCCTATCAGTTTAATCCCTGTTACGTCCCCTATCAGGGGACGTGTATATGGCATCGATTTTAGGAACCGGGAGATGAAAAAGGAGCTTGGTCGGTCCTCCTAACTGGAGACTGTGTTGCTGTACGGGTGGCAGGGGGAGCCATTTATAAAGTACCCACTGCCAAGGTACATTTGAATTGTGGAGCGGGGCACAGAAACGTGGAGGTGGGAATGATGCAGGCAGGACCTACCCGCTGACGTTATTTTGGGCAACGACCTGGGGGAGCTGACTTCAGCTTTTTGTTCCTCAAACCGCAGTACAAGAGACGTATCCGGTTGTGACCCGGCAGCAGGTCCGCACCACAGCTCCACCTAACCACTCTGAGGCTCAGGTAAGCAATGTACCCCCCATGCCCAATGTCACGCCCTGGACACAGTGGTGTATCCTGATTTTGTGCTGCCCTGGGCAGGTCAAAACTCAGGCGCCCCCCACCCCCACCCAACCTTTCCCCCCGCCCCGCCTTCTAAATATACACAAACACATTCACATGACAGATACACATACATTAGCTAACAGAAACACACACTCGCTAACAGAAACACACACACACTAACAGACACACTCACACTCACTAACAGACAAACACACACTAACAGGCAATCACACTCACACTAACACACACGCACACACAGTCAGACACACACACTCACATTAACACATTTCTTTATTTTTTATACACACAGTCAGACACACACACTAACAGACACACACACACACACCAACAGACACACACACAAACAGATACACACACTAACATATACTCACTAACAGACACACACTAACACACACACACACACTTACTAACAGACACACACTAACAGACACACACACTCACTAACAGACACACACACATGCTCAAATTAACACATTTTTTATTTTTTTTAAATCCCCCCCAGCCTCCTTATCTTTGGGAATGCTAGGGGGGTTCTCTTTCTCCCTGGGGGTCCAGTGGCTGCTGGGAGGGCGGCACTGGCGGGCGGCTGGCAAGGGAGCACTTCCTCTGAGCGCTCTGCTCAGCTCCCTTGCGCGCCGCAGAGTGAGGCTGGGAGCTGGAAGATGACGTCATATTCCGGCTCCCAGCCTCACTCTGTGGCGCGTGAGGGAGATGAGCAGACAGCTCAGGGGAAGTGCTCCCTCGCCAGCCCCCTGCAGCCCACACGCCCGGCCAGCTTGTCAGGTAGCCGCCAGGCTAACAAGGCATTTGCCCTGGGCATTTGGGGGCGGCTTTTTTTGCCGGCCCCTGGAAAGTGCCGCCCAAGGCAAATGCCTTGTTTGCCTCGCGGCTAAAACGTCCCTGCCTGGACATCCCCCCAAGAATTCGGTTCTGAAGTGGCCCTAGATCCCTCCCTGCAGATCTACAAAGATCGTATTAATAAAGACCAGGCAGGATTAGAAGGGGAAAGGTACACCTGGGACAAGGGGCTGCTGTACCGGCACGCAGAAAAAATAGTGTCCGGATCCATTCCCTTACCCATAAAGCAATTCATAGTGCCAAGAAAATATAGTCTCGAGTTATTACGCATCGCCCACGACATTCCCCTTTCTGGGCACTTAAGGATCAGCCGTACTAAGCACGGCTGACCCAGAAGTTCTTCTGGCTAGGTATCTCACAGGACGTAAGGCGATACTGCCAGACCTGTGATACCTGCCAGAGGGTAGGGAAGAGGGGAGACTGATACAAAGCCCGGCTCCGTTCTCTTCCCATAATTGAGGAACCGTTCAGTAGGGTAGCAGTAGATATTATAGGACCCCTATCCAAGCCCAGCCTCTCCGGCAAGAAATATGTAGTGACCGTGGTGGACTATGCCACCAGGTACCCAGAAGCAATAGCTTTGACTAATGTGCACAGAGAGACGGTAGCGGATGCCTTGATGTGAATATTTTCCCGGGTGGGATTTCACAAGGAAATTATTTTGGATAGGGGCACCCAGTTTACCGCCGAAGTCGCACAACAACTCTGCAAGATATGTGGGGTTCAGCAAATACTGAACTTATCACCCCCAGTCCAAGGGGCTCTGTGAACGGTTTAATGGAACACTTAAACAGATGATCCGTACGTTCATAGACACTCAGACTTGGAAAGGTTCCTACCCCACTTGATGTTTGCCTATAGGGAAGTACCTCAGGAATCCACCGGTTTCTCTCCTTTCGAACTATTATTTGGGAGGAGAGTGAGGGACCCCCTAGATTTAATTAGGGAACATTGGGAGGGAGACAAGACTGTTAGCGGCACCCCCATCGTACCCTATGTGCTAGAGTTTAGGGACCGCCTGGAGATGCTGACCAACACAGGAAGCACAGATGGTACGATAAGGGAGCCAGGGACTGCAGCTTTAAGGTGGGGCAAAAGGTGTTAATTTGGCGACCCGTTCACAAGGACAAGCTGCAGGCTTCCTGGCAGGGCCCATACAAGGTGGTAGAGCAGGTTTGTGATACCACCTTTGTGATCGGTCCGGTCACAGGCACGGGAGGCAAGCACATGCTCCATGTGAACATGCTCAAGCCATACCACGAGCGCACGGAAGAGGTAACCGCGATCTGTGCACCTGCCACTGAAGATTATGATAATTTGCCACTCCCAGATCTCCTAGACCAAGAGGGCCAGAGCGGAGACCTGGGAGAAGTACAGTTAGGAGAACGGTTAGACCCCCAGGAGCGAGCCCAGGTCCAAAGACTAATCCAGGACAAGGCAGGGGTGTATGTACCGCGAGGCAAACAAGGCGCATCGCGCGCCGCGGAGTAATGCCGGGAGCCGGAATATGATGTCATATTCTGGCTCCCGGCATCACTCTGCGGGCGGCGCGCGAGGGAGCTGAGCAGAGCACTCAGGGGAAAGTGCTCCATCACCGCCCACCCACCTGTAAGTCCGGCCACCTTCCTGCCCAGCAGCCCCACTAGACACCAGGTGAGAAATCCACCCAGCTATCCCAAATGTAGGGAGGCTGGGTGGATTTAAGTTTAAAAATAATAATAATAATAATTGTGTGTGGGAGAGTGGGGAAATGTTTGTGTCAGTGAGTGTGTGCTAGTGAATGTAAGTATGTGTGTGTGTGTATTTCATTGAATGTGAGTGAGTGAGTGAGTGTGTGTGTCTGGCAGTGAGTGTGTCTATTTCAGTGAATTTGAGTGAATGTGTGTCTGTCAGTGAGTGTGTGTGTTTCAGTGAATGTGTGTGTCAGTGAATGTGAGTGTGTGTGTGTGTCTGTCAGTGAATATTTGTATGTGTCTGTCAGTGAATGTGTGTATTTGTCGGTCTGTCAGTGAGGCTGTGCGTCTGTCAGTGAGTGTGTGTCCGAGTAAGTGTATGTCTATCAGTGTGTCAAATCAGTAAGTGTGTATGTCATTGTTTGTCAGTGAATGTAAGAGTGTGCGTCTGTCAGGCAAAGTGTGGCCTTCACAGGAAGGGGTGGGAAAAATTTAACTTGGGGTGGGGGTGGGGAGAGGGTGCCCGAGCACCATCCTGCCTAGGGCAGCACAAAACCTAAATACACCACTGGGACAAGGGGGCCACGTTTCCCAACCTACCTGGGTACACTCCGTTAACCACTCACAAAGTTGAAACCCTAGACCAGACCCCCCTTCGCCAAACCGCCTATCGCATACCCGAAGCAGTTAAAGAAAATATGCGGAAAGAAATTGAGGAAATGCTGCAGTTCGGGGTGATAGAACACTCTGACAGCCCCTGGGCCGTCCCGATAGTACTAGTACCGAAACGGGACAGCACGACCCGTTTCTGTGTGGACTACCGGAGGCTAAACGATAAAACAACTTCAGACGCCTACCCTATGCCCCGGATAGACGAGATCCTAGACAAAATGGCCAGAGGCCAGTACCTCACCACAATAGATCTGTGCAAGGGGTACTGGCAAATTCCATTAGCCGAGGACGCCATCCCCAAGTCGGCATTTGTCACCCCGTTTGGCCTGTATCAGTTTAAGGTGATGCCATTCGGGATGAAGAATGCCTCGGCTAACTTTCAGAGGATGGTAGATCGGCTACTGGATGGGTTTCAGGAGTATGCCTTCGCCTACTTGGATGATATAGTCATTTTTAGCTGCTCCTGGCCCGAACACCTGACCCACATAGGAGCCGGACTAGACCGGATTAGGGAGGCCGGACTGACCCTAAAGCCCAGTAAGTGCCATATAGGAATGGCAGAAGTTCAATACTTAGGGCACAGAGTCGGGAGCCTGCTACAGAAACCAGAACCCACTAAAATAGAGGCAGTCGCCAAGTGGCCAAGCCCCCGCACTAAAACCCAGGTCCTCACATTCCTGGGTACCGCAGGGTACTACAGGAAATTCGTAGTTAATTACAGCACCCTAGCTAAACCTCTCACGGATCTAACACGTAAAAACCTCCCCAAGATAGTAGTATGGGCCCCAGAGTGTGAACAGACCTTCCAACAGCTCAAGACGGCGCTCATTAAATCACCTGTACTTTCTGCTCCTGATCCAACTAAACGCTTTTTCGTCCACACAGATGCTTCTATGTTTGGATTGGGAGCAGTACTGAGCCAAGTCGGAGCAGATGGCGGCGAGCAACCCGGGGGTTATCTAAGCCGGAAACTTTTACCCAGGGAAGTAGATACACTGCCATTGAAAAGGAGTGCCTGGCGGTGGTGTGGGCCCTCAAAAAGCTGCAACCTTACTTGTATGGACAACCGTTTACCTTACTCACAGATCACAACCCATTGGTGTGGCTTAACAGGGTGTCAGGAGACAATGCCAGGCTGTTGCCCTGGAGTTTGGCGCTACATCCTTTTGACTTTACAATTCACTATCGCCCTGGGAAGCAAAATGGCAATGCTGACGGATTATCCAGACAAACAGACCTTGAACAGTGATCTGTGAGTACTCCTCTGGACATCCCCAAGCCGATCCTGGCCTGCTTCAGGACGTCCTGTAAGTCTGGGTACTTATGCACAAAGTGTTGTACGATCAGATTACACACATGTGTCAACTTGCCCAAATTCAATGCCGCCAACAAATTTCTTCCGTTGTCACAAACCACTTTGCCGATCTCCAGTTGCTGAGGAGTCAGCCACTGATCCACCTGTGCGTTCACCTGCCGTATCTGGGATGTGGAATAGTACCTGGGGAGCTGGGGGGGTGCCGTTGATGTGGAGCAAGATGCAGCAGCAGTAGAGGACTCAGCCGAGGAGGTAATGGAAGAGGATGGAGTAGGAGGAGTAGAGGAGGTGGCAGCAGGCCTGCCTGCAAGTCGTGGCGGTGTCACAAACTCCTCTGCAGAGCCACACATTCCATGCTTGGCAGCCGTCAGCAGGTTTACCCAATGCGCAGTGTAGGTGATATACCTGCCCTGACCATGCTTTGCAGACCAGGTATCAGTGGTCAGATGGACCCTTGCCCTAACACTGTGTGCCAGACATGCCATTACTTCCTTTTGCACAATCGAGTACAGGTTGGGGATTGCCTTTTGTGCAAAGAAATTTCGGCCAGGTACCTTCCATTGCGGTGTCCCAATAGCTACAAATTTTTTGAACGCCTCAGACTCCACCAGCTTGTATGGTAAAAGCTGGCGGGCTAATAGTTCAGACAAGCCAGCTGTCAGACGCCGGGCAAGGGGTTGACTTTCTGACGCTTGCAGACAACTAACGGCTATTCAATGTATAACAGTGAAAAAAGTTTTTGGGTTTTTAAATGCACGCTATTGTGACACCAGATATGAGTGGCAATGTGCACTGGCAGAGGTTGGCAGATTACACGCTGGAGGCCTGACACCCGCTTGAAGGACACTGACTGCTACTAGATTACAGTCAAAAACTTTTTTTTGTTTTTAAATGCACGCTATTGTGACACCAGATATGAGTGGCAATGTGCACTGGCAGAGGTTGGCAGAGTAGACGCTGTAGGCCTGACACACCCGCTTGAAGACAACTAACTGCTATTCAATCTATAACAGTGAAAAAAATATTTTGTTTTTAAATGCACGCTATTGTGACACCAGATATGAGTGGCAATGTGCACTGGCAGAGATTGGCAGAGTACACGCTGAAGGCCTGACACCCGCTTGAAGGACCCTGACTGCTACTAGATTACAGTCAAAAACTTTTTTTTGTTTTTAAATGCAAGCTATTGTGACACCAGATATGAGTGGCAATGTGCACTGGCAGAGGTTGGCAGAGTAGACGCTGTAGGCCTGACACACCCGCTTGAAGACAACTAACTGCTATTCAATCTATAACAGTGAAACAAATATTTTGTTTTTAAATGCACGCTATTGTGACACCAGATATGAGTGGCAATGTGCACTGGCAGAGGTTGGCAGAGTAGACGCTGTAGGCCTGACACACCCACTTGAAGACAACTAACTGCTATTCAATCTATAACAGTGAAAAAAATATTTTGTTTTTAAATGCATGCTATTGTGACACCAGATATGAGTGGCAATGTGCACTGGCAGAGATTGGCAGAGTACACGCTGAAGGCCTGACACCCGCTTGAAGGACCCTGATTGCTACTAGATTACAGTCAAAAACTTTTTTTTGTTTTTAAATGCAAGCTATTGTGACACCAGATATGAGTGGCAATGTGCACTGGCAGAGGTTGGCAGAGTAGACGCTGTAGGCCTGACACACCCGCTTGAAGACAACTAACTGCTATTCAATCTATAACAGTGAAACAAATATTTTGTTTTTAAATGCACGCTATTGTGACACCAGATATGAGTGGCAATGTGCACTGGCAGAGGTTGGCAGAGTAGACGCTGTAGGCCTGACACACCCACTTGAAGACAACTAACTGCTATTCAATCTATAACAGTGAAAAAAATATTTTGTTTTTAAATGCACGCTATTGTGATACTAGCTATGAGTGGCAATGTGCACTGGCAGAGGTTGGCAGAGTACACGCTGGAGGCCTGACACCCGCTTGAAGGACACTGACTGCTATTAGATTACAGTCAAAAACTTTTTTTGTTTTTAAATGCACGCTATTGTGACACCAGATATGAGTGGCAATGTGCACTGGCAGAGGTTGGCAGAGTAGACGCTGTAGGCCTGACACACCCGCTTGAAGACAACTAACTGCTATTCAATCTATAACAGTGAAAAAAATATTTTGTTTTTAAATGCACGCTATTGTGACACCAGATATGAGTGGCAATGTGCACTGGCAGAGGTTGGCAGAGTAGACGCTGTAGGCCTGACACACCCGCTTGAAGACAACTAACTGCTATTCAATCTATAACAGTGAAAAAAATATTTTGTTTTTAAATGCACACTATTGTGACACCAGATATGAGTGGCAATGTGCAGTGGTAGAGATTGGCAGAGTACACGCTGAAGGCCTGACACCCGCTTGAAGGACACTGATGCTACTAGATTACAGTCAAAAACTTTTTTTGTTTTTAAAGGCAAGCTATTGTGACACCAGATATGAGTGGCAATGTGCACTGGCAGAGGTTGGCAGAGTAGACGCTGTAGGCCTGACACACCCGCTTGAAGATAACTAACTGCTATTCAATCTATAACAGTGAAAAAAAATATTTTGTTTTTAAATGCATGCTATTGTGACACCAGATATGAGTGGCAATGTGCACTGGCAGAGATTGGCAGAGTACACGCTGAAGGCCTGACACCCGCTTGAAGGACACTGACTGCTACTAGATTACAGTCAAAAACTTTTTTTGTTTTTAAATGCACGCTATTGTGACACCAGATATGAGTGGCAATGTGCACTGGCAGAGGTTGGCAGAGTAGACGCTGTAGGCCTGACAGACAGACGCTTGCAGACAACTAACTGCTATTCAATCTATTACAGTGAAAAAAATGTTTTGTTTTTTAAATGCAAGCTGTTGTGACACCAGATATGAGTGGCAACTGGCAGGCAGGCAACTGCAATTAGATTACACAGGAAAAAAAAGACTGATGTTCTAGCCCTAAAAAGGGCTTTTTGGGGTGCTGTCCTTACAGCAGAGATCAGATGAGTCCTTCAGGACTGTAGTGGACACTGAATACACTAGCCTAGCTATCCATTTCCCTATCAAATCAGCAGCAGCTACACTGTCCCTCCTCTTACTAAGAATGCAGCTTCATAATGAATCTAAAATGGATGCTGTACAGGAGGTGGGAGGGTCTGGAAGGGAGGGTCTGCTGCTGATTGGCTGGAATGTGTCTGCTGACTGTGAGGTACAGGGTCAAAGTTTACTCAATGATGATGAATAGGGGGCGGATCGAACCGCGCATCTGTTTGCCCGCCGTGGCGAATGCGAACACGCTATGTTTGCCAGGAACTATTCGCCAGCGAACCGTTCGGTACATCACTACTCACCATATTCTTTATACACGTGTGTTTCAAACATGTGACATTATCTTTGGTTTGCAAACTTTGTCAATCTGTGAGATATGTTGCTTCTATATCAGAGTACATTACAGCAATAGCTAGGTTCCTGAGCTAATTAGAATGTTACAATTAATATATAATACGTGTAATGGATAACGTAATGTTAGATTAAGACATTTTTACACATATTAGTGATGAGAACATACGGCTAGTGCACTCAATATATTTATTATTGACCTGATTTCCTCCACACGGGGCTATTAGAGGGTTGGGTAAGATGCTCATTGTGACAAATTGTTTAAATAAAAATCAGTTGCTATTCTGAATGATGCATGTTGTTGTTGCAGTAAAATGAAATTCTAGGCATCCAGATCACTTACTGAAGGAAAATACCAATTAGAAATATCTAGATATTTTGGGTGCGCACTGAGCATGCTCAGATGGAATGTTTACAGTTACTATAGATCCTGCATATGATGTGACTACACAACATTCTTCAAACTCTTGTTTCAGCTCTACAGACGATGTCTACCAGCGGGAATTCTCTCCTTTATGGAGTTTTTATTGCTAAGGGTTTTGCAGTTCTGATTGTTGGACTTTTCCTCTGCATCAATTTACTCCTAACCAGAAAACAAGTATGTATTATCTCTGTATTTCCATGTCTAAAGTGTTCTTGGTTATTCTATCTTTTTAGTTAATTGTAAGTAATGTCGACTTAATTCATAATTCTGTTTAAAATCACTGGTTACACAACAAACAACAAACATGAACTAAATTAATATTTTACGTCTATCCAAAACAGGCAGAACAGAGCGGTTGGTCTTTCTCAATTCATCCCAATAAAATTTTAGTAAATATAAATAAATGCAATAAGTAAATCGACACTCTTACACTGCCAGTTGATTTGATCTAGAAGAGATTCTCTGGTTCTCTGGCAATCAGTTTTATTCAAAGAATTCTGGGAGATTTATTTATTTATAAAATATTTTAACAGGATGGATACATTGAGATTCATCTCATTTTCAAGTATGTCCTGGGTCCACAAAGCATTGCATTGTTACAATAGGATACAATATTACACAAATACAATATACAAACAATATATACACAAACACTTACACACCTATATAAATGTATAGAGGAAACTATATGGAAATCCCAACTCTATTTCAATACAAAGCTCCGTGATTTATTCCCCTGGAATAAAACATTGTGAGATTGTGCAGGATAACAACAATCATATTAAACATGTAACATCACGTAGTAAAGATGTTGCTGGCCTATTACTAGGCTGGCTCAGCATTCAGTGAATGGCCCCCAGGCCGGTCTGATTGCACTGGGAGCCAGTCTCATTATAGAGACATATGGTCTGTGAAATTCCCCATGAAATTGAAATATATCAGTACAAAATGGTGTCAAGTAGTGGGTTAAAGCGGATCCCGGGTAAGAAGTCAAATCATTCTAAAATGTCTTCTTGGAATGGGGGGAAGGGAACGGGGCGCAGGGCATTTCTGACACCTTAATCTTTACTGTGAGCTGTAGTGGTTATGGTGTTGGAGTGTTCCTTTATAATGGGACCAGTTGTGGTTCCCCTACCTTGGGGATCTGGGGGCCCCAAAACATTTGTATTTACTATAGGGGGTGTTTGGCTGCTGCTATTTCAGGCTATTAGCAGCCATTAATGATTTGTCTGTGATGTTTTTCTGTCTCACATTGTTTATGTCTGTAATGTGCGACACAACCATCACAAGGAGAAATATTCCACAAAGTACGGCACCTTTTACCTTGCGTGTGCAGAAACACCGCCTGCTGTGATTTAAGTCAGGATTTTACAATGAGAGAAATAACACTATATCACGTGTAAGCAAGTAATTTATTGATATTTTTGACATACACATAAATAATTGTATTGCTCTTTTTATAATATTAAAATGACACATGTATGTGTTTTCTATTAAAGCAAGGGGTGCCCTCTAGTGGCTGTCTGACTAGCTGCATGCACTGATCAGTTTTTATCTTGTATATTTATGTATTGAGGCTGCTAGATGGGTCATTTTCCTATAACGTGTAATTGTTTATGTTAGTGTTTATAGTATTATATTGTATATTCTAACACATTTTCCAGTACATCCAGTGTCCTCAAGAAGCTTTTTAAGAATGAAAGTTTTATCAGTTTGTTTCCATTTATTAATCTATTTGTGAGTGTTTGTATCATCTTTTAGTGTCACAATATTTGTGTTTTTGTAGGGCGCATGATTCAATCTGGATGGTAAGCTGCTTCCTTCACTACTGCCGTGTCTGACCCTGTGACATCATCAAGAAGAAACTAGAAAAAAGGAAATAAAGCACAATATATAAAGAAAATTAAATTCTATTTATTTATAGTCTCTGTGAAGGATCCCAATAAACAACAGACAAATGAAAACAAAAATAATCTAAAAAAAGCAATCTATTCACAGAAATACTGCAATTCATACTTTATACTAGCTATATATCCCATTTAAAATAAATGTTAGCATTATATTTTTTAAATGAAAAAGTGAAAAGTTTAAAGGATCACCCTGAGCCTGTACAGCACGCTTCAGTGGTTATGGTGCTTGGAGTGTTACGTTCGCTCTTCTCGAGAGCAGATAGGTGTATGTTGGAGTTTTCTGAATCCAATAAATGATCTCTGTAACTGTACCCCAGTTTCCATTATTTCGTTTTAAGAGCGTTTCTAGATAAAAGATTAACAAACGCAATAATTGAAATACAAATATTTGGGCACAGTGTCTAGCTTCGGCCTTCATGGACAATTTTCGGCTTTTATTTCTTGGCCTTCAGTAAAGACTTGACGGACAGATTATAGTCACACCGTCCCCCCAGGGAACTGAATTCTCCCCGTCCTTTCAGGCCTTTTTGGTTCCCTTGTTGCCTTGTTGTCTAACATGTCTGTTAGAAAACCATGATGTAAGTTCTTCAGTCTATTTACCTTGAAATGTGTTTTGCATTCTTTCTTGATTGTTGACTTTGACACACATACACCTACCTCCTGGAGAGTATTCTTGATCTGGCCAACTGTTGTGAAGGGTGTTTTCTTCACCAGGGAAAGAATTCTTCGGTCATCCACCACAGTTGTTTTCCGTGGTCTTCCGGGTCTTTTGGTGTTGCTGAGCTCACCGGTGCGTTCTTTCTTTTTAAGGATGTTCCAAACAGTTGATTTGGCCACACCTAATGTTTTTGCTGCCTCTCTGATGGGTTTGTTTTGTTTTTTCAGCCTAATGATGGCTTGCTTCACTGATAGTGACAGCTCTTTGGATCTCATATTGAGAGTTGACAGCAACAGATTCCAAATGCAAATAGCACACTTGGAATGAACTCTGGACCTTGTATCTGCTCCTTCTAAATGGGATAATGAGGGAATAACACACACCTGGCCATGGAACAGCTGAGCAGCCAATTGTCCCATTACTTTTGGTCCCTTGAAAAGTGGGAGGCACATATACAAACTGTTGTAATTCCTACACCGTTCATCTGGCTTGGATGTAAATACCCTCAAATTAAAGCTGAATGTCTGCAGTTAAAGCACATCTTGTTCATTTAATTTCAAATCCATTGTGGTGGTGTACAGAGCCAAAAAGATTAGAATTGTGTCAATGTCCCAATAGTTATGGACCTGACTGTATATAAATATGTTTGGAAGTATTGTGTATGTGTGTGGTTCGGTGTGTTGGTGGGGGTTCTGTGTGTATGTGAAGGGTGCAGTGGGTGTGTGTGAGGGGTGTAGTGTTTATGTGAGGGGTGCAGTATGTGTGTGTGATGGATGCTGTGTGTGAGGTGTGCTGTGTGTGATTTGTGTGTGTGGGTGCTGTGTGTGATTTGTGTGTGTGGGTGCTGTGTGTGATGAGTGTGAGGGTGCTGTGTTTGAGGGTGCTGTGTGTGATGTGTGTGAGGGTGCTGTGGGTGATTTGTGTGTGTGTGTGGGTGCTGTGGGTGATTTGTGTGTGTGGGTGCTGTGTATGATGTATGTGAGAGTGCTGTGTGTAATGCAGAGTGTGTTTAGTGAAAGTAGTGTGTGTGTGTATAGTGCAGAGTGTGTGCTTGTAAGGATGCTGTGACGAGACCAATCTCGCCACTGTGCATTGGAGACCCCTGGTTGCCCGCCTGCTGCCTTTAGACTATGGCCCCATGTTGAAACGCTTGATTTTCCCCTGCAAAGACACGAAAGCCGGGTCATTCGGTGCTTGCCCTGTTTGAGCGGTGATACCCCAGATAGCTATGCCATGGAGCCCATTCGTATAATGAAAGACTATGGGAAAGACTTTGGCTCCATGGCAATTGAACTGTATGTGTGTGATCTGAGCGCCATTCAGTAATAATGTGCGCTCAGATCTGAGCTATCTGGGGATATGTTGAATGTACCAGTTTTATGCAATGGCTGCACAGTTATATATTTGTATGTATTTTATTGTCTTTTGCTGCCATGTGTTCAATGGAGTTTTGCCTCTGTCCTTGGAGATAATTGGATTACTTCCCAATTATCTCCAGGATAGAAGACTCTGTGGAACTGGTTTTGGGCAGAAAAGCCATGCTTCATTTGGTCACAAAGGACTACGATCTATCTTTTGAACCACTGGACCAATTTGTATGAATTTGACATATGTTTGTATTTGGAGAATGCTGGTTTTGAAAATGTAAGTTTTATGTGATGCATACTTTTAAGGTTATGAATAATGTGGAAAAACTGTATTTCTCTGCCTGTGATAATTAAATTACCCATTGTGTAAGGTAATTGTATCACAGGCAGAGGGGATGATTTTGTGTGGGAGTGTCTGAGTGTATTGGACGTGTTTATTGGTTGTTTTCCAAAACCCTGTGGGTGGTACTAATGTGTATATAAGAACAATAAACCCACAGCTCTGTCTGTTCCTGCTTGACCCTCAAAACGGAGCCTTGTCTCGTTCTTGGGGGGATTTATTGTATGCTGTTCCAGTTCGACTGCTAGGAGTGTAAATCTATTCGTATGGTTTTTTCCTATTCGGCTGTTTACAGCATTCGTATGTTTGAGAGCATTCATATGCTTCTCTGGTTTGGTGTATTGGTGTCTACAGTAGCTGTGCCTGTGTCTCTGGAAGTGAAGATCTACTAAACGCCGGTTTAACCCTTTTATGTCTGGGGTGCCGTTACAGATGCAGTGTGTGTGTGTGTAATGCAGAGTGTGTTTAGTTAATGTAGTGTGTGTGTGTAATGCAAAGTGTGTTTAGTGAATATAGTGTGTGTGTGTGTGTAGTGCAGAGTGTGTGTGTAATGCAGAGTGTGTTTAGTGAATGTAGTGTGTGTGTGTGTGTAATGCAGAGTGTGTTTAGTGAATTTAGTGTGTGTGTGTGTTTAGTGCAGAGTGTATGCTTGTAAGGATGCAGTGTGTGTGTGTCCGGTGCAGAGTGTGTTTAGTGAATGTAGTTTGTGTGTGTGTGTTTAGTGCAGAGTGTATTTAGTGATTGTAGTGTGTGTGTTTGTCTGGTGCAGAGTGTGTTTAGTGAATGTAGTGTGTGTGTAAGGCAGAGTGTGTTTAGTGAATGTACTGTGTGTAGTGAAGAGAGTGTTTAGTGAATGTAGTGTGTGTGTGTGTGTAAGGCAGAGTGTGTTTAGTGAATGTAGTGTGAGTGTGTAATGCAAAGTGTGTTTAGTGAATGTAGTGTGCGTGTGTGTAGTGCTGAGTGTGTTTAGTGAATGTAATGTGTGTAGTGAAGAGAGTGTTTAGTGAATGTAGTGTGTGTGTGTGTGTAAGGCAGAGTGTGTTTAGTGAATGTACTGTGTGTAGTGAAGAGAGTGTTTAGTGAATGTAGTGTGTGTGCGTGTGTGTAAGCCAGAGTGTGTTTAGTGAATGTAGTGTGTGTGTAAGGCAGAGTGTGTTTAGTGCAGACTGTGTTTTGTGAATGTAGTGTGTGTGTGTGTGTGTAAGGCAGAGTGTTTTAGTGAATGTAGTGTGTGTGTAGTGCATAGTGTGTTTAGTGAATGTAGTGTGTGTGTAATGCAGAGTGTGTTTAGTGAATGTAGTGTGAGTGTGTGTAGTGCAGACTGTGTTTTGTGAATGTAGTGTGTGTGTGTGTGTGTAAGGCAGGGTGTGTTTAGTGAATGTAGTGTATGTGTGTAAGGCAGAGTGTGTTTAGTGAATGGAGTGTGTGTGTGTGTGTAATGCAGAGTGTGTTTATTTAATGTAGTGTGTGTGTGCATAGTGTAGAGTGTGTATAGTGAATGTAGTATGTGTGTGCATAGTGCAGAGTGTGTTTAGTGAATGTAGTGTGTGTGCACAGTGCAGCGCGTGTATAGTGAATGTAGTGTGTGTTTGCGTAGTGCAGAGCGTGTATAGTGAATGCAGTGTGTGTTTGTGTAGTGCAGAGTGTGTTTAGTGAATGTAGTGTGTGTGTAGTGCAGAGTGTGTTTAGTGAATGTAGTGTGTAACGGCCCTCCTGACATAAAGGAGTGAAACCGCCGTTTAGTAGGTCTTCCCCTTCCAGAGATACAGGCACAGCTACTGCAGAACACCAAACTCCCGAACGGAATACAAGGGAATGCTCCAAACTCCCGAACTGCATACAAAATAGCACTCCAAACTCCCGAACTGGAACCTCACGAATAGCTGCTAGCAGACGAATAGGAAAAGCACCCAAGCGGCTTACAATCCTAGCAATCAGTCTCTCTCAGCATACATTAAATCCCCCCAAGAACGAGACAAAGCTCCGTGTTGAGAGTCAAGCAGTGGTCTGGTTTATTCAGGGCTACCTGCCCAGTATTTATGCAGGTCTCCCACCTGGTGGACACTCCCCTAGGGGACCAGATGGGAGACTGTAACACAGACAGACATGTATCAAATTCAGACACACAGAAGTAAAACATCCCCACAATGCATCCTCATTTCCCTCCCTCTATCCTGGGGATAATTGAGAAGTAATCCAATCATCTCACAGGACAGAGGCAAATCGCCATTATACACGTGGGGGACACAAAGACAGTATAATACTTTAAAATATACAAAGTGTGTGTGTAGTGCAGATTGTGTTTAGTGAATGTAGTGTGTGTGTAGTGAATGTAGTGTGTGTGTGTGTGTAATGCAGAGTGTGTTTAGTGAATGTAGTGTGATTGTAGTGAGTGCAGTGTGTTTAGTGCATGTAGTGTGTTTGTAGTGAGTGCAATGTGTGTATAGTGAATGTAGTGTGTGTGTTTAGTGAATGCAGTGTGTGTGTAGTGCAGAGTGTGTTTAGTGAATGTAGTGTGTGTGCAGAGTGTGTTTAGTGAATGTAGTTGTTAAGACACTCCCGGCATAAAGGAGTGAAACCGCCGCTTAGTAGAGCTTCTCCTTTCAGGGATACAGGCACAACTACTTTAGAGCCCCAAACTCCCGAATTGGAACCAGGGGAATGCTCCTAATTCCCGAACAGCATACTTATAATACTCCAAACTCCCGAACGGTAATCTCACGAATCGCTGCTAACAGACGAACAGACACAGCATCCAAGTGGCTTACATTCCCAGCAGTCAGTCTCTATCCGTGTATAGTATATCCCCCCAATCACAAGACCAAGCTACGTATTAAGGGTAAAACAAGAACTGGCTTTAATGAGGGCTACCTGCCCGTTTTTATGCAGGTCTCCCACTTGGTGGACACTCCCCTAGGGGACCAAATGGGAGACTGTAACAAAGGACAGACAGGTATCGAATCAGGACACACAGTCACAATACATCCCCACAATGCGCCCTGGCTTCCTCCTCTCTGCCCTGGAGATAATTGAGAAGTAATTCAATTATCTCCCAGGACAAAGTCAAATCGCCATTATACACGTGGGGACACCAGAATAGAAATTACCATATTTTTCGCTCCATAAGACGCACCTCACCATAAGACGCACCTAGTTTTTAGAGGAAGAAACCCAGAAAACAATATATTCTGAACAAACTGTCCCATAGTGTTTCTTACTATGGTACAGTTTGTTCAGAATATTTTTTTCTCCCCTGACCCATAGTGTCCCCCATCCCATAGTCGTCTCCCCCCTCCCATAGTCTTCTCCCCCCCTCCCATAGTCTTCATCCCCCGCTCCCCATAGTCTTCACCCCCCTCCCCATAGTCTTCATCCATCCCCCTCCCCATAGTCTTCATCCATCCCTCTCCCCATAGTCTTCATCCCCCCTCCCCATAGTCTTCATCCACCCCCTCCCCATAGTCTTCATCCACCCCCTCCCCATATTCTTCATCCCCCCTCCTCTCCCCATAGTCTTCATCCCCCCCTCCTCATAGTCTTCATCCCCCCTCCCCTCCCCATAGTCTTCATCCCCCCTCCCCTCCCCATAGTCTTCATCCCCCCTCCCCTCCCCATAGTCTTCATCCCATCTCCCCTCCCCATAGTCTTCATCCCCCCTCCCCTCCCCATAGTCTTCATCCCCCCTCCCCTCCCCATAGTCTTCATCCCCCTCCCCTCCCCATAGTCTTCATCCCCCCTCCCCTCCCCATAGTCTTCATCCCCCCTCCCCTCCCCATAGTCTTCATCCTCCCTCCCCTCCCCATAGTCTTCATCTCCCCTCCCCTCCCCATAGTCTTCATCTCCCCTCCCCTCCCCATAGTCTTCATCTCCCCTCCCCTCCCCATAGTCTTCATCTCCCCTCCCCATAGTCTTCATCCTCCCTCCCCTCCCCTCCCCATAGTCTTCTCTTCTCTCCCATATTCTCCTCTCCCATACTGTCCCCCTCCCCTTGTCCCATAATTACTTACCTGTCTTGTAGCGTTTCTCGGCAGCACAGGGCGCACCGCGGTACTGGAACTTTAATTTCAAGTTCCGGTTTCCGGCGGGACTGAAAGGAAGTGCGCACACTGAGCTGAGTGCGCACTTCCTTTCAGTCCAGCCGGAAACCGGAACATGAAATTTCAAGTTCCAGTACCGCGGTGCGCCCTGTGCTGCTGAGAAACGCTACAAGACAGGTAAGTAAAGCTTCATATTCGCTCCATAAGATGCACAGACATTTCCCCTCACTTTTTAGGGGAAAAAAGTGCGTCTTATGGAGCGAAAAATACGGTACTGTTAAAATATACAGTGTCACAAATGTCACAATAAATACGACGTATAACATACCCCCAGATAGCTCAGGTCTGAGGGCACATTATTAGGTGAATGGCGCTCAGACCACATGAATACAGTTTAATTGCCATGGATCTAAAGTCTTTAATTCCACGAACAGGCTCCATGGCATGCTATCTGGGTACTCTCACATGTAATACAATATAAGACATAAAGTCCCGAATGATCCGCTGTTCGGTTCACGAACGGAGCTGAAGACCCGTAGGCTGGTAGTTCAGCGGTGCTTGGGAGTAAAAAAGTGTCCGCTTTTGGTGTACTGAGGCTGGGCAGAGCACCGCTGGCTGTCTGGGGGAGCTTCCATAACACCACCACCATGTGGAGGCTATGTGTAGTGGCATCCACCAATTGACTACACATGCCAGCTTCCCGGTGGTCTCATATTCGGTAGTCTTTCAGGAAACAATACGGGGAAACAGGGGGACTGTACGGGCAAAGAAATAACCGAATAAACAGACGAATGGAGGGAGGAGAAACATAATCCAAAGAGAGACGGTTCTGTCACATATGGGAAGCTAATAATACCTCTTCCGTCTGTGTCACATTACAGGAGCAATCAGTAAAAACAATGCTCTGCTGGTATACCACTCCTGTTAAATTGTATCACATGAGGAAGACTCCTACCGATTTGTGCTGGAGGGGCTGAGGGATGAAAAGGACATACCGTATAAACTCGAGTATAAGCCGACCCGAATATAAGCCGAGGCCCCTAATTTTACCCCCAAAAAACTGGGAAAACGTATTGACTCGAGTATAAGACTAGGGTGGGAAATGCAGCAGCTACTGGTAAATTTCTAAATAAAATTAGATCCTAAAAAAATTATATTCATTGAATATTTATTTACAGTGTGTGTACTCGAGTATAAGACGAGTTTTTCAGCACATACTCGAGTATAAGACGAGTTTTTCAGCACATTTTTTTATACTCGAGTCAATAGTCTGTATTATGGCAACTTACATTGCCATAATACAGACAAGGACCGGGGGCTGGCAGGAAGCTGTTACTTACCTTTCCTGCAGCTCCTGTCAGCTCCCTTCTCTCTCCTCCAGTCCGTGCAGCTCCCAGGTCAGCTCCCTCTGCAAGTCTTGCGGCCGCGCGGAGCGTTGCCACGGTAACCCGTGGCAATGCTCTGACCCCGCGGCTCTCGCAAGACTTGCACAGGGAGCTGACCTGGGAGCTGCACGGACCAGAGGAGAGAGAAGGGAGCTGACAGGAGCTGCAGGAAAGGTAAGTAACAGCTTCCTGCCAGCCCCCGGTCCTTGTCTGTATTATGGCAATGTAAGTTGCCATAATACAGACTATTGACTCGAGTATAAAAAAATGTGCTGAAAAACTCGTCTTATACTCGAGTATATACGGTATATACATATTTGGTGGGAATGCCCTATAATTAGCAGATTCTGGACACAAATAAGGGACATAATGACCAAGTTTTCTCCAGGGCCCCGGACCTATGGCTGTACTTACTAAGCAGATCCATAGACGGGTGGACTAGGAGTGAGCAAAAACTCATACACAAAATCACCCTAGCAGCAAGGAGAGCAGTGGCATCAGATTGGCTCAAGCAGAGTACTCCCTCAGTAGCAGGGGTAATCAACAGAATCAAAGAAGTACACCTAATGGACGATCTAACGGCCAGGGTGAGGGGTACCCAAAAGACCTTCCAAAGAATATGTGAACCATGGGAAAGCTGCCCCCTAGGAACATAAAGAATGTCCCCCCTCTCTCCCATCCCCCCAATGGGAGGTCTTCCACCTTTATTGTCTAAGGATACTGGGGCGTGACAGGGAAAAGGAAACCAAGGTTTACATTAGGTATTTAAAGATTGCAGGGAGACGGAAGTGCAAGATATTTGTACTCTTTTACTTATTTTTCTTTGTGTTGTCAAAAAATGAAAAAACAACATTGACTAGAGTTTCGAAAACCAGAGAGCTAGACAAGATTATCTGAAATCCTAAGATTCTATAAGTATTACCAAGAGGTGACAGTGATGTTATTTAAATATGATGTTAAAAATACCCACCAATGGTTCATACTAACATTGTTCCTAACTACATTGTTAAATACTTGAGCATGTCAGTTCACTATGTCAATGCTAAATAAAGAATTATAAAAAACAAAAAGGATTTAGTAGTGAATGGGTGGAAGCAGTGGACATATTATATTCAAAAGGTTTATTTTAATTTTCCAATTTCCTACACAGTCACTGTATTTGTGTTTGTAAAGGGGACGTTCTTATATAGAAACAGGAAGGGACAGAGTTCTGCTCCCTTTATAGACTGACAGCTCAACGAGAGAGAAGAAATGATCCGTATTCACATCTGGATCTTAATATTCATCTTCCTTCCAAAAAGTAAGTTCACATTCTGTATGATATTACAGCTATTAATCTCATATTTATTAAACAGAGATGCATTGCAATATTTATACCATTATAACAGGTAGATCAATGACAGCCTGAAAAACGATTGTCTTAAAACTCAGCCCTTTTGGCTTAAATTTTGAAAGAAACAATATCACTGTAACACTGCTGATGGTTGTATTAGATGTGAAGTGTGAGCAGATTATTGTCCCCTATAAAGGTGAGTGCCACTCGTTTGGGTGACAAAGTGATGGAAGCAGAATGTTGGATATTGTTCCATAGTGTCTCTCCATTAGGTCACAGGACATTATCACAGTTTATTTAATTAACAGTAGTGGAATATTTATAGTGAGGCTCTGAGAAATACTCTGGGCAGGAAGTGTGAGTCTTTAACAACTGAACTTATCACATTTGTGGAACAATAAATACTCTGACTAATAATTTCACTGAGCTTAGAAGCCGCAGAATAAACCAGTAATGCACAAAGTGACCCAACGAATGTCTCAGAACTGCTTTGAACCCACATCCCTATTCTCACATAGTTACAAAGTAATTTAGGTTAAAAAAAACTAGTCCATCAGGTATAACATTTTGAACACAGAGAAAACACTTGTGACATGTAGCCTGGTTTTAACATACATGTATCTGCTTTCCCTGATTTTCATGCTGAGATAAAGACTAAGCCCACACTACCAGCCATGCAGTTTAGGATTTAGCCAGGGAAAACCCTCCTCAATCTTTAATGTTACTTAAATAAGCTGATAAGGGTTCCAACAATCTGAATCAATGGTTACTAATGCTGCAGAACCTGTGTACAAATTCCAGTTGGAGTATATTACCATGGATAGTGATAAAGTATACACTACTATTGTCTTACCACATAATATATCCTTATGTTGTGACCCTATTGACAAGCCCCATGTTTTAATTCCTGTACACTGTTCTTAGTATTGCAAAAACTTAGACCTAAAAATCTTAATTTTTCCTTCTTTAATTTCTCTGTGTGGATTGATTAGTATTTGCAGATATAACTGATAGATATGTAAGATATTCAACTATTTAATTCAAGCAGCTATTAATCCTGTTAATTTGTTCCCTAGGTATATTGTGTGCAGAGCTATGTGGAGATAAAAGGACAGTTATTGGCGCAGTGGGAGGAGATGTCATTCTACCTTTGAAGCAGACTAGGATTAAAGATGTCAGTTGGGTGAATGTTAATGGTGGGACCCATTTTGCGACAACAAAACCAGGTGGAGATATACAAATTCGAGATAACCGGTATGAAGGCAGACTGTATGGAACGGCTGATGGGTCTTTGCGCTTTACTAAACTAACCAGAGAAGACCATGGAGATTACATAGCGAATATACTCACAGACCCAGGAAACAAACAGTGTGAACAACAGTACGATCTCCGAGTGTTC
Organism: Pelobates fuscus; assembly: GCF_036172605.1. Taxonomy (NCBI): domain Eukaryota; kingdom Metazoa; phylum Chordata; class Amphibia; order Anura; family Pelobatidae; genus Pelobates; species Pelobates fuscus. The sequence continues at coordinate 102,596,765 of NC_086329.1, read as the reverse complement.
AGTAAGTGTCCGTATTTATAAATGTATAGAGTTTACACAAAGTAAATGTGAGATTAAAGGAACACACCAGCTTTATCAATAAATAAATTTATATAAAACGCGGAGTGTTGTAAAGTATTTTTAGATCACTGGCCGCCCCTTTCCTGTAAAATAAAGCTGTTACCGGTACTTCACTAAACCATTTATCAGTTGGTTTGCAGCGTTCCTTATGGTTTGCAGCGTTCCTTTAGCCTTCATTACCATTATTTATAGTGGGTAAACACAGTGACAGCTGGTATCATGTGTTTGACATTGTTAATGTTTTGCCATTACGAGTGATTCCATGCCTGGCATCACCCTGGCAGATGGAATCCTTTGCGTTAATGCAGGCAGTGCGTGCCCTGGTTTTACCCACCAAAACTGTTTTATTATTGTAGCGCCAGAGTCTCAGAGATTGTATCTGGCATCTAAACTTAAATAACCATAAAACTTTATTACCTGTCGGCAAAGTGATCAGAAGAGAAAGGAAAGCTATTATTTAAACGACAAAGCACATAATTCGAGTGTTTAGGTGATCCGCTTTCAGAATATTGTAAAGTGCTGCGGAACTAGTTGGCACTATATAAATACCAATAACAATAATAATAATAATAATAATAATAATAATAATAATAATAATAATAATAATAATGATGATGATGGGACTGATAGTCCAGCAAGAAATCTGGAAAATGGTCCCAATGATCCAATGTATTCCCATCTAGGTCCCTGACTGCATTAATGTAATAGTTTGATATAACTTGTTATAAGACTATCATTATAATGTATCTCTGTAAATAAATCTAGAACATTTATTACATTAGTGTCTTAATGTATGTTTAGCTGTGTTTCAGTATGTGTGAGGAAATGGGTTATTTTAATAAATATTTTCATTAAATAAAATATCTCACTGCGTGCAGACTGTCACATAATGTGCTGTTCCCTTCTATGTGTACAGAGCATCTGTATATTCATGTTTCCAGGGTTGATTCATCCCTAAAAATTTGCTCTGGCTTAATTTTTTTGCAAAATGTAGATTAACCAAATTTCTCACCTGTGCCCAAGTCTATTAATGGATGGTGTCGGAAATCACTGTAGGTGGAAGAGCTGAGGTCTATAGTTAGACTTGAGATATTTACACAAATGCCCTCAAATCTTCACATGCCCATTTACTCTTAACAGACTCTCTAGACCAGGGGTGCCTAAAAGATAGATCCCCAGATGTGGCAGAACAACATCTCCCAAGATGCTTTGCATACCTGAAGAAATCCTTTAGAACGGCAAAAGAATCATGGAAGCTTTATCATCTGGGGATCTACCTCTTGGGCAGCCCAGCACTAGACAGTCATCAGTCAGAGAGAAGGGAAACAGCAGAACTATAATATGAAACAGATTTCTTTACAACAATTATCTCAAGCATTATATTAACTTTTTATGAAAATTTGAGCGGTAAACACCACCTCCCCAGAAAATAACATCACTTGTTTTTACCATTAATAGTAGATTTTTTTGTTTTTAGTGTAACAAATGCTGCCGGATGCCCCATCTGCCCCTTTAATTGTCCGGTGTTAGCCAAAACAAAACAGATTGAAAAGCATTAAATGTGGACTGATTAACTGACAACACGTAATATTATTATATCAACATTCTATGTATCTGTTCCAGGAAAATTGCTGTCTGAAGATATTGAGATTCTCCCCACTGTTACCAGAAATGGAACCTGTGGAGTCATTTTATTTTGTACGGTAAATGGATCTGGTGTGAATATTACCTGGAGCAGGTCAGACAGCACTGAAATAAATGTGATTAATGGATTACTGCATGTAACAGATATAAATAACATCTTCACGTGTACTGCACAGAACCCAGTCAGTACCGTCTCCAGAACTGTGATCCCAATGAGCTACTGCCAGGAAGGTAAAAGTGTTTAATAATTACCCTCCTATTTAGTATGTGTATCACTCATGATAATACTCATGTAATATTCATCTAAATCGCAAGCTTTATCAAACGTTGAGACCTATCTCTTCAATATCAGAGTGCTCTACAGCTATAGCTGGGTTCCTGGGCTAAGGAGGACAGTATATTCACAGAGACACTATAGACACCCGAACCGCTAGAGCTTGATAGGCTTGATAGGCTTGCAGGAGATAGTGAGTGAGTTTTGCTGGACATGTGCAATAACCTCCCACTGCTTTCCTGTATGAAAGAGTTGGATTGGTTGAGATCATCAAGACTGATGATCTCAGCCAGAAGCAGAGCCAGGCATGACCACCCACGGCGAGAAAAGGTGAGTTTAAACACCTTTTTCACTGCTCTGACAGAGGGGATCTAAACTGCCACACTGGCACTATAGTGTCAGGAAAACAAGTTTGTAATGTTTGTATTCCTGACACTATAGTTTCTTTAATACATTATATGTGTAATGGAATATTAGATTAATCAGAGGAAATTCTCCATTTCTTAACTGGAACTTGTGGCTAGTCCCCTCAATCCTTAGATGGTTGGGTAATGCACCCATTGGGATAAATCGATCTACTGAAAATCAGTTACTATGCTGAATGATACATGTCATTGTTGCAGTAAAATGAAATTCTAGGCATCCAGATCACTTACTGAATGGAAATACCAATGGGAAATATCTAGATATTTTGGGTGCGCACTGAGCATGCTCAGATGGAATGTTTACAGTTACTATAAATACTGCGTATGATGTGACTACATAACATTCTTCAAACTCTTGTTTCAGCTCTACAGACGATGTCTACCCGCGGGAATTCTCTCCTTTATGGAGTTTTTATTGCTAAGGGTTTTGCAGTTCTGATTGTTGGACTTTTCCTCTGCATCAATTTACTCCTAACCAGAAAACAAGTATGTATTGTCTCTGTATTCCCATGCTTAAAGTGTTCTGGATAGGTGTAGCTTTTCAGTTAAAAGGCAGAATGTGATATAAATCCATGTACTCCAATCAGAGTGCTGTGATCATTGTAAGTCATATCCACTTAATTCAGAATTCTGTTTGAAATCACTCGTTACACGACAAACAGGATCTAAATGGATGTCACATCTTTTCAAAGAGGCTGAATAGAACGGATGGTCTTTCTCTCTATTCATCCTAATAAAATTATTCATAGGTAAACAGACTCTTACACTGACAGTTGATTTGATCTAGAAGAGAAATTCTTAGACCAAACGTCTCAAACTCTTCCCTCCGAACATGTTGTTAAACTAAAATTCCCATAATTTTTTGGCAATCCATTGTATTCAAAGAATTCTGGGAGTTGTAGGCCATCAACGTCTGGGGAAGGCAGCGTTTGAGATCTCTGTCTTAGAGAGTATTATGTAATATTATAGCTGTAAGATCAGCAAACACTAATATCAGTAACCCCTAACTAACCAGCTACCAATAGCCTAATTAAAATGAGGGGGTGGAGTTACGAGAAACAAAATGTAATAATTTATTACGGAAAATCTCAAATAACTTAACTTCAGTGATGTCACCTTTACACTTTGCATCATATAAAAACCTTGAATATCAAAGTAAAAGCTGACACAGTGGTTATAGTTCTCATCCAATATATTGTACATTTCTTTAAATTATAACTTTATCCTATAGAGATAAAATCAGAAAGAAAAATTCTCATAGTGTAATATGCATTTATATATAATGTAAAATTTCCACATAATGGGTAACTCACATCTTTTTGAGGCTATAAAGTTGGCTCATACTATGCGATGTATGATTCCCTCAAACCTCAGTCATTACCTTCAATTACCGTATATACTTGAGTATAAGCCGAGTTTTTCAGCACATTTTTTGTGCTGAAAAACCCCAACTCGGCATATACTCTAGTTAATGTCTGTATTATGGCAATTTACAGACATTCAGCACCTCGGTCAGCTCCCAGTGTAAGTCTTGCAAGAGCCGCGGGGTCACACACGCTGCATTCATACACACGCTGCACTCATGCACACGCTGCACTCATGCACACGCTGCACTTATACACACGCTGCACTCATACACACACACTGCACTCATACACACACACTGCATTCATTATATACACACAGTGAAAATAAATATTCAATTAGTATAATTTTTTTAGGATCTAATTTTATTTAGAAATTTACCAGTAGCTAGTGCATTTCCCACCCTAGTCTTATACTCGAGTCAATACGTTTTCCCAGTTTTTTGGGGTAAAATTAGGGGCCTCGGCTTATATTCGGGTCGACTTATACTCGAGTATATACGATGTATAATGCTGGAAAGTCCTCATCTTACAGAAATCAATATAAAACACTGTGTATATACTACAAAGAGCAATTTTATTCCAAACAAAAGTAATTAAAAAAATATCAAAGAAATATCATAAATACAAATACATCCAGAAGAGACTTATCGAGACACAGCATTTTTTACCTTGCCTGTGCAGAAACATTGCCTGCTGTGATTTAAATAAGGATTTAATTAATAACCTTATATCATGTGTAAGCAAGTCATTTATTTATATTTTTGGCATAAACTTAAATAATTGTATTGTTAATGCTAATTTTATAAAATTAAAATAACGTGTAACATTCAAGTTTTCAGGAAAGCAATAGATGCCCTCTAGTGGCTGTCTGGCTAACTGCATGCACTAATCAGTTTGTATCTCCTATATTTATGCATTCAGTCTCCTAGTTGGGTCATTTTCCTATAAATGTTCTATGTTTATGTTAGTGTTTATAGTATTATATTGTGTATTCTTCCACAGCTGACAGTATATCCAGTGTCCTCGTGAATCTTTTCAAGAATTAAAGTTTTATCAGTTTGTATTCATTTAGTTAAGCTATTCTTGAGTGTTTTTACCATCTTTCTTCATATTTGTATTTTAGAAAACAATGTGTCACATTGTTTTTTGTTTTTTTTTTGTAGGGGACATGATTTAATCTGGAGAGTAAGCTGCTTCCTACACTACTGCCATGTCCTACCCTGTGACATCATTGAGAAGAAACTAGAAAAAAAAACATATGTAAAGGAAACAAAGTTCTATTTACTTATAAACTCTGTGAAGAATCCCAATAGACAACAAACAAAAGAAAAAAAAAATGACTTAAAAAGTCATTTATTCACAGAATTACTGTAATTTATACTTTATACTAGCTACACATCCCATGATTAAAATAAATGTTATTCTGATGTATTGAAAAGAAGAAGGTTAGAGGAACACTTTAAGCCCCATAACCACTAAAGTGAGCTGCAGTGATTATGGCGCGTGGAGTGTTCCTTTAAGTCTCCTCTAGAGCAGATAGTTGTATGTTGGAATTTTAAATCCATTAAATAATCTTTGTGGCTGTACCCCAGCTTCCATTATTCCCTTTTAAGTGTGTTACTGGATAAAACATTAACAAACGCAAGAATTTAAATAAAATATATTGGGGCACAGTGGCTAGCTTTGACCTTCATGGACAACGTTCAGCTTTTATTTCTGGGTCTTCAGCTAAGACTTGATGGACTGGGTCTTCAGCTAAGACTTTATGGTCACACTTTCTTCCCAGGGAACTGAATTCTCCCCATCCTTTCAAAACTTTTTGGTTCCCATGTCGCCATAAGCACACATTTGTCAGAATACCATGATGTCAGTTTGTTTGTCTATTTACCTTGAAATGTGTTTTACATTCCAGTATATCTACATGTCGCAGGAAACACCTGAATCATACTTGATCCGAACAATAACTACATCACTTATGTTCCTGTACTGTGTGCTTTGAAGTTCTGTAGATACTCTGCATTCTCTATAACGCATAGTTGGGCTAATGAACCTTCTTCTGTACACCTTTGCAAAACGTTCAATCAAAAACTATTGAAATATAAAACTACTGTAAATACTCTAAACTCTAACTTTACTTTGCTTTAAATCAGCAGCTTCTCCAGGGATAGGGAGGAGGCTGTGTATTGCATGCCCATTGTTTTCAGTGGGAGCACTGAGCATATCCCATAAAACTCCTGCATACATTCGACAGTACCAAGTAGATTAATTCATTCCAAAAAAAATGTGTACAAATGTACTCTGCTTAGACTCCCTTCCTTCCTACTCCCACTGAGTTACCCACTACAGGGACACTGTGGCGGGACCGCTGCCTGTTCGTGAATTGCTGTTTTATTATCTGTGTATTCCCCCATGTGTTTCGTAAGAATGTGCCTGCTCCCCGTTCGGGAGGGCCTACATGAAGGTAAGGAACTCCCCTCCCGAACCAGGACAACTCATTTAGCATGTTGGTTTAGAACGTTCGCACCTCATAATGAGGAGTCAAAACCACAAACCGCAAGGGAAGCCTCAGCGCGTGCCTCCCCTGGGCGGTGGCCTGTTCGTTATACGAACACTGTGGATTGCTTCCCACCTCGTTCGGTTCCAGAACGAGGACCTCCCCAGTGCCCTTGGAGTGTTCACACCAATCAATTAGAACGTTGGCTACTTGCAACATCAGTTTGAAACCACAAGGAAAGTAATTAATGAGTGCTTCTCTGGGTGGCTGCCATTCATATGGATAAGCGACTGCCAGGGGGAGCATTCATGTCCCGAAAGGAGATGCTTTCCTTGCCTAGTTTCACCCAGTGACCCCGCAAACGGAGGCTGTTTGTGGCAGTTAGCGTTCTGGGGGTCCCTGAGATTGGTGGGGACACCCTTTGAGGACAATGGCAGTTTGGCGGGCTCTCTGTGACTGGGAGACAAGGAGACGCTGAGGCTCCCAGGTACAGAGGCTCATGAAGTTAAGACCCCAGGTGTGAAACCCTAAGGATGGGTGGCGGGAACAGTGGACAAAGGGACTGAAGTTCTGTTTCCGTCAAGAGACCTGTAGAAAGGGGAGGGCCCTGGGAGGGGACACTAAGTGGCGGGAACAGGGGACAAAGGGATGGTGGCCATAAATAAGAATGTGGGGGGGACCTACTGTCCTCCCCCCCGGCCCTCACCCTTGAGTGGCAGGTCTGGGCCATAAGTAAGAATGTGGAGGGGGACCTACTGTCCTTCCCCTTGGCCCCCACCCCTGCGCATCGGGAGGGGGCCTTAAATAAGAATGTGGGGGGGGGGAATTACTGTCCTCCACCCCTAGCCCCCACCCCTGAGCGCCGGGTGGTGCCCTAAACAAGAATGTGTGGGGGGGACCTACTGTCCTCACCCCCGGCCCCCAGGCCTGAGCGGTGGGTGGGGGCTCTAAATAACAATAAGGGGAGGGGGGGACCAACTGATACTCCCCTAGATTTAGTTCTATATAGCGAATGGTACTGAAGTGGAAAATCTTACACATTAAATTTGGTATCTTATCAGCTTTGAAATGCATTTCATGAATGCATACTATATCCAATGTATGGGGTTTGATCTCTTTAAACAGCAATCTCCTTTTATGGGGGGTGTTCAGGCCCCTCACATTAAATAACATCAATTTTAACTCCATTTCAAAATGTCATAGAAAAGAAAACCCACATCAAATGACATATGAATAAAGAGAGTGACTAAAGCACAGCGCACAAGAAAAAAAACATAAAAATCTGAAATCAGAGCAAAAACATTTCAAATATTATCAGCCAATATATCATAACATAGAACCATAGTATAATATATATGTGAAACGCATTATATATGGAATCAGTATTATGCTAATTAATTAGCAAAGTACAAACATGGGATTTGTAAAAGCATTTAAGAAATAGAAATATAGGGGGCGTGGCTAAGCAACTGAACTGAATGGCCGCATGGTATCCGAGCTCCGGGACACGGCTAGAGGTTTCGATATTTTACCGAAGCAAAACCCGATCGAGAAAACTGAAGAGGCGGGAGTGAGATCCACACCACATCATGGGTCGGAAAAATAAAAAAATAAAAGCCGACAAGCCTCATCTTAGCCAGGATATTGGCGTACTACTCAGACAGGCTCACCAGGCCAGCAGGCCCAATATGGCCGACTACTCCGGGGCCTATTCAGACCTGTCCGACGAACTATCGCTGGACGAAGAGGTGGACATGGCGCCGGCGAGACCACCGCCAGCCGTAACACCGCTCAGCCCAGACAAGGATCCGGTGACAACAGCGGTGCTAAAGGACCTACTGGCAGGCTTGCAACAAACCATACTGGCAGATATGGCGAACCTGCGTGCGGACCTCCGGGGCCTGACAGGCCGGCTGGGTGCGGTGGAAACTACTGCAGGTGCACATACACAGCAAATAACCGCCATGCAACAAACCATACTGGGGCTCAAAAGGCAAAATGACTTATATGAAGCCAGATTTGACACGATGGAGGATGCCAGACGCAAAAGCAACTTGAAAATTAGAGGGGTCCCGGAAACCGTACAATCTGAGGAGTTGCCTCATATGCTGAGACGCCTCGCAGCGACGCTACTACCCCCGAGACAGGCTAAATCCCTGTTCGTGGAAGACTGCTTCCGCATCCCGAAGGCACCCCAGGCTCCAACAACGGCCCCAAGAGACTTAATAGTCCGCTTACGCAGCGAAAGGGACAAAGCAGCAATGCTCGTAGCCCTCAAGAACAAAGACCCCTACACCTTCGAAGGAATGCAGCTTACCTTCTATCCAGATTTGTCTGGGGGTACCTTGGCGTGGCGGAGAACCCTTAGACCCTGCACCACCATTCTCCGGCTGAACGGCGTACAATACCGCTGGCGGCACGCGAGAACCCTGCTGATCTCCCATGAAGAAACGCAACATACAGTCCGCGACCTCGCCGAAGCAACGGCCGTAATGCGCACACTGGGGCTACCGATTGAATCACTGCCGTCAGGCGAACCTCACAGAGGAGGCACCGCAAAGTAACACTGGGATCCGGCGAAGGTGACCGTGTTCGTCCCACGTCAGTCCCCTGCGGCCCGACGACCAGAAGGGGCTACTTGAACTCTCAGTACTGCCATGTTATTTAAACTTATATGCAACTACCCTAAGTTACCCCTCCTTGACAAACTATATTAGCCTTGTTGATGTTTTTCTAGTTTCAGCAACCCAGCAGCGCACACTCACTCCCATAGTCAGGTTATATGACCCCCAACTTGTTCTCGACTGACCCTCCAGCTGACCACACCAGGCGCTGCACCTCTAGTGCCAATGACAGACCAAACTCACCGCACACCGAAGCTCAAAAGGGCTCACACTCAGATACCATGGCTTTGACATGCAACATGAGCATAGGTACATAGGCTTTACCCGCGATACGCAACCTGCGGTCAAGACTGGCACTTAGAACACAATAGGTCTGTTAGACATCATAGACACCCAACTCACGCCCTGTGGGGCAAGCATAATCTCTTAGAGCGACAGTCACACGACTCACACTCATACAAATAAAAAAAGGTGCAGAATCTCTCTATGCCACTTTGTACATGTATATGTATGTTGAACCCTGGATTGCTATTGTGGCACCACGGGCCCGTTTGTTAACCTGCGCACTACAAAAATAAAGAATATAAAAAAAAAAAGAAATAGAAATATAATTATATTGGATGGACAAAAAATAAAAATAACAAAAAATAAACTTTTCCAAAAAGGGTAAGAAAAAAAAATCTTGGAGAAAAAATTCCTACAAGGAATAAAAAGAAAATATATACAAAACACATGGGCTATGGGAGATATTCTCAATATCCTTCTGATTTTTTTTGTAAGGTTGAAGTTTGATTTAGTAGATTAGAAGACAACTGTAAAATGTCTCAGTGAAGAATCAAAGAGTTTGAGTGCCTGGAACTAATTTCGGCCAGGCACTCCCGTGAACACAGGTCACCATGGTCCTACTGCCCGTTCAAGTTCCTCTACACCTACACGAACAACATTCGGAAGATACGTACTACCGAACAAGAGGAGCATTCTTCACTGATCCAGTTTCATATAACTTATGTGGTTTTCGTAAAAAAAACCACGAACAGAGACCGGCTCTTGCCGAAAGTTTCCTGGAACTATTTTGGGCTTCAAACTCGTGGCATACCGATCAAAACTTCCCCGCGATGGTGATCTAAAACTACCTGATCTGGGTGATTTTTTAATATTTTGTTCAACCAGATTCCAGCTATCCGAGGATATGATTTGTGGGGTTTCCATGTATTTTAGGGGTACTTTTTGGGTGGTTACGAATTGTTAGATTTTTCTGTCGCTGAGAGATAATGTAATTATCAATGTCTATTCTGATAATTATCTCTCAGACACCGAGTATCATGGTAGGGATTTCCCTGCATTCTTGTATAGGAAACTCCATTTTGGGGCTTTTGCATAAAAGGCCATGTGTGGCCCTGAATAAAAGACTCTTCTCCCATCATTAAGCCTTGGGGCCTTGGATGATTTGGGCACACGGAAGAACCCATACAGCCGTATCGCCTACCTTTGCCTCTGTGGTAGGATGGCAACCAAGAGTCACCTCAGTAGATGAGGCAATTCTGCTGCAAGATGTCCTCACTGATGCCTCTGACCTTCAAATTGTTTCTGCACCTCATGTCTTCCTTCGCTGCAAAACGTTGATCATTATGGTCAGCCCGTCGTTGCAGGTCAAGCACAGCTTTGTCTGTGATCTCACATCTGGCGGCGATGTGCGTGAACACATGTCATGTCATCCTGCGCTTGACTCCATCTTTTGTTGTCCCTATCTTATTCAAATAGACCTGGATAATTTTTATGCCATGTTGACTTTCCCATTCAATTCAATACCATACAACTGTCCATCCTGGACAAGCATGTTTTTATGGCTATATTGACATGTGGATGGTGGTACTGCAGATCCAGGCCTATACTTCAGTAATACGACAAATTTTCCTTTAGTACACTGGCCTCTCTGAGCTCATCTATTAGTACAGAGGTTGGTTGTTCTGCCTTCTTTTTGTTAACATGTAATACCGTAATGAAACATTATGAGAACAAGATGACTTATTGTGAAGGCAATGGACTCATTTAGAGATTAGAAGATCTAATTTGATATCTGTCTGCAGTGAACAGGGCTTTATAGATTGGGTGAAACTTTCTGAAATGTTTAGGGAAATCAATTATATCATAGTTAGACAGGGGGCCAAGACCAGGGTACAAAATAAGTGACTGGGGCCCATTATCAAGTGGGACGTGAGAGAACAGGGAGAAGAGGGAAATGAAATTTAGATTTTTCGGTGCAAAATTGGACAGAACAAAATATGAGATGATGAAACATAGTGTAGAGACAAAGGTTCTCCAGGTGAGGGACAAAGAAAGGTAAACATGCTCGTGAAAGGAGAATGAGACTGCAGAGTGATGAAAAATCTGTTAAACTATAGGAGAAGACAACTGGATAAATAATAAAAAAGAGACTGTCGTGGAATAATGGAAAAAAATACTGTAAAATTAAGGAAAAAAGTAGTGAAAGAAGATTAAAAAAGATTTCTGTGTAGAGAATTATGGAGACAATGAGTATACAGAGAAATGAGAAATAAAAGAATGATCCACAACGGGAATAGCTAGGGTGTCAAGAGTGCCCTACTACAAAAAAAACCCTAAATTTGTGGGTAATTATTAATCAAATTAATAAAAATAAATAGGCAGCAACCCAGAGAGAGAGACTAATTGTTGGAATCCATAATAAAATATATAAAGAGTCGATGGGCAAAAAAATGCATGCAATGGTCTAAAAAAATCAAAAAGGAAATAAATCACATTAGGTAAAACCTACTGTAATATAGATATTATAGCTGAATTGCTCCTATATTCACATAGTAGTAATATATTAGATACAGTGTAGTAACAGTGGCTGTAGCGGAGCTCCAATACCGAGCATAGGTATCTCCACTATTCCTTCCTTGTAGCTGAAATAAGCAGTATAATAATCCAAGACATTTCCCCCCCCCCCCCCCACCCTCCAGCAACTAGGCGACACATAGTTCTGGGAGTCAACGGATTTTATTTTGGCCACACATGGCTTTTATGCACAGACCCCTGCATGGGGTCTCCCATACAATAATACAAGGCTTTTCCTCCCAGCATCCTCTACAGAAAAATATACAATATTCTAAAACACCCCAAAAATAAATTTTAATAACTTCGGAACCCCACAAAAGTAATATCCCAGAATAGCTTGGATCTGAGCTCACACTTGACCAAAATATATCTAAGATCCCTTCATTGGTTTCTTTCCCTTAGAGTTACTACATGAGCACAGTGGGTGTGGGGATGTGGGGCCCAAGGGATGTGACCAGAGAACACTGGGCAATAGAAAAAGGCAAATCAGGCATGTTTGTTGAGGATATGGCTTAGAGACTAGACGCAAGCTTTTTTAGGGGAGGTGTGCGAACACATGGGGGCTACCCCATTCGTACATAAACAGTGTTATGAAGAAGATGAGTGTATCGTGTGAAGGCAAAAAAAGAACAAGTGTTGATATGCATGGTAGAGGCATGAGAGCCTTCTACCATTGCATCTCTTATTTGGGGTAGGTGTCACGGCAAGGGTACATAATTAATTTTTGCACTATAGAATATTCCCATTTAATGCAATTTGTGTAGTGCATATATGAGCTGACTGCCTGAGAGAGGTGGTATTGTCAATTTCAAAAAGGGTCAATTTGATTGCATTGGAGGTCAGAAGGTTCACAACCCAAATTCCTCTCTGAAGCTGGGTCCCCAGCAGAGCCACTCTGCAAATTGTGAGAAGTCACACACAAGTGGCCTGGAAGTCTGGCCTCAGTATAAATTAACTCTCTCATTTGTAAACATTTGGTTGAATTTCGTGCAATTCAGAGATTTGGATGCTTACGAATGTCGGAAGTTCGAATTGCTGAAGTGACAAATTTCCGAAGTGCTGAACCGAACCGAATTGCCGAAGTTCCAAAGTGCTTTAGATTTCTGAAAAGTGTCAAAACAAGTGGTTAGGGTTAGGTGTAGGGTTAGGGTTGGGGTTAGGGTTAGTTCTGAATTGCCAAAGTGCCAAACTGAATGCCATTGGTCTGTTTGGTCCGAATTGCCGAAGTACACATTTTTTTACTTACCCGAATTTCCAAATCAAACCAAAATTTTAGCCCTTACACAATCACTACTCATTTGCCATATGTGTTGATTCCCTCTTAGATAAGGAGTTCCTTTAAATGAATGGTCATTAGTTTTCAAGAAAAACCCTTGTGTTTTAGTATCATATACAAATGAGACATTAATACTTACCCACAGATTAATAAAAAAAAAAGTATTTATTTTTTCTCTTCATTTCAGACGTTGCCAGCCTCTTATATTCTTTCAAGCTTACTGCATCACAGGCATTGGTATATTAGTCATCATCAATGTTTTCTCTCCCCTCTTTTTCCTATTTATATGACTTTAATTTATATTAAACATTAATATTACTCATTAACAAAAAAAACAAAAACTATGACATAGAGCAGACAAACACAACATTCACACACGATGATGAAACCCTCTTCCCCAGTCTCTCTGCATTGCTATTCATAATACTGATATATGAGATAACATTCTTTTCTTCTTTTTCTTTTTTTCCTTCCTTTTTTTTTCTCCTCACCTTTCCCCCTCCTTTTTTTCTTTCTCTTTCCTTTTTCCCTTCCTTTCTCCCTCTTCCTTTTCTCCACCTTCTAGCAATAGAAATCTTTGCTGCTATTAATGCATGGGTCAAAAAGTGTTGCAAATCTACATTATACTGATAAATATTTAAATCTAATATAAGCATTTCCAGGGACAAAGGGGAAGTTAGATCCGGTTACCATTTCAATTTTGGACAAGAACACTTTCCAAAATTCCTTAAGTGGAGGGCAACTCCACCAAATATGTACACAATCTCCCACTCCCCCTTCGCATCTCCAGCATATATCTGTTTTACTCTGGTCTATTTTGTTTAGACGGCTAGGAACACAATAGAGTCTGTTAATAATCTTAAAATGTAGCTCCACTAAATTTAGGCATTTAATGCGCCTATCAACTGTCAGACATGCTCTATTCCAGTCCTGTCCATCAATTTTTTTTATTTTTAGATCTTTCTCCCAATTTTTTATCACCGGAAACGTCAAGTCACCCTCTAGTTGTCTCAATACAGAGTTACATTTATTTAATAGGTTTTTCATGTCCTTTCCTTAAGTTTGCTAATTTATTATTGAATTCCCATTTCTCTTTATTTAGAGTTTTATTCAAATAGCTTTTAATCCTCATATAGTTACATTTCTCAGTTTCCGGGAGACCGAAATTAATACATATTTGTTCAAACGAATTAACCCTGGGTCCTGTTGTTATATCTTCTAGAGTTTGTATACCTGCTCTTCTCCAATTATTTAGTCTTAGGTCTTGCATATTATTTTCTAGTATTGAGATCGGCAGGGTGTTAATAATGTGATTTTTAAATCCTGCACTTTTTTTTTATCTTAGTCCACATTCCTCTAATGGACTCTATTACCACACTATTAGAACTTGGTTGGCTCTTATTTGTTTCTCCTTCTTGAGTAAACCAGAAAAGTGTTCCTAGATCCCTACCATCTGCAAGTTCCTTTTCCACCGCATACCACCTTTCTAGTTTAGCCCCAGCCAATTGTGAAATGATACTATGGAAAAAGGATACTCGCTTTATAGTATTGTTGTATGACTGGGAATCCTACCCTCCCTTAGATTGATTAATCGAGAGGAGTTTTCTTGCCATTCTTGTTTTTTTGCTTGCCATATGAACTTAGACCAGGCCTGTTGTATTAATAACAGCCAACTATCGGGGATCATTCTAAACAAATATAGCCATTTTGGTAAGATGTAAGACTTAATAATATTTATACGGCCCCACCACGAGAATTCTAGATTCTTCCAACCCTTTAGGAGTTTATTCATTTCAATAAGCAATGGAGAAAATTGATCTTTTCTATTTTCAGTGGGTCAGCACAGATATTAATTCCTAAATAATTAAATGATTTTTCGACCCATGCGAAGTCAAATTTCTTCATAATCTCATTTTTTTCTTCTTTATTTACATTTGCAGCCAAGATAGTTGATTTTTCTATATTTATTTTATATCCAGATACCTGGGAAAATCTTCCAATGATTTCCATAAGTTGTATTATAGATTGTAGGGGTTTTTGTATTGTTAAAATAACGTCATCAGCGTATAAATTTATTTTTGTATTTTCTCTATTAAAATCAAAACCTACTATCCTCTGCTCTTGTCTTATGGCTAAAGCCAAAGGTTCTAATGCCATGATATAGAGTACCGGAGACAAGGGACACCCTTGTCTTGTTCTGTTTAGCAATGAGAACCATTCAGATCCGAAGCCATTTCCTACAACTCTACAGTACAAAGGTACTGTATAAAGAGCAGAGATATTCTGGTAAAGTCTTCCCTCTAATACAAATGCCTGAAGGGTTTGCCTCATGAACTCCCAGTTGACCCTGTCAAATGATTTTTCAGCATCTAAAGACAGGGCCAACATGGGAGCCCCCGTTCTTCCCGCATGATTTAAAACATCGATCAGTCTTCTTATATTATGGGTAGATGATCTACCCGGGACAAACCCCGCCTGGTACCTATCTATCATGTCTGGTATAATTATTTTCAAACGTTCTGCTATCATAGCCGAATAGAGCTTTATATCGGTATTTAAAAGGGAAATTGGGTGGTAGTTTTTAATTTTTTCTGTGCCTTTTTCTTACTTAGGAATTGGGACTATATTTGCTTGCAGTAATTCTGCTGGAATCTTTTCAGTTGTTCCAAAAGAGTTAAAAACTTCGATCAAATCTGTTTTGATATTGTTTTTCAATAATTTATAGAAGAGGTTATCAAACCCGTCAGCTCCTGGTGATGTATTTTTTTTAAGTTTATTAATACAGAAGATCAATTCATCCTCCTTGAATACTTTATTTACTTCTTGTAGTTGTAGATCTGTGATTTTCGGGATTTTAATAACTTTTTAGAACTCTCTGATGTCTAATTTATTTATTTAACTCGAAATGTTGTATAAATCATGATACTATTTTTTAAAGGCTTCTCCTATTTTTTCTGGGTTTAATAAGGTTTCCCCATTGTGTACGATTTAGTAATAACCTTTTTAACTTTTTCTTTCTTTAGTCTATTTGACATCGGTTCTTCTGCTCTGTTTCCCATGTAATACCATTTTTATTTCATGCCTATTAAGTCCTTATTAGCTTTTGCCATCAGTTGGTAATTTATTAATTTTTCTACTTCTATTATTGTATTGGTAATACTATTCGAGGGGTTTCTTTTATTTTGATAAAGTAAGTCATCCAGTTTTATATACAGCTCCGCCAAGTTAGCCCTTTTCTCATTCAGCTTAAATTCTTTGGCTGTTATGGTTAGGCTTATAAGGTGGCCCCTTATTACCGATTTAAATGCGCACCAGGTCATTGCTGGGTAGACCCATTCTTTCTGTTCTCTAGGAAAAAAAAGATCTGTCATCTCTTTAATATAATTAAGGTTGTTTTCCTTTCTCATTATCCAATCCTTCATTCTCCATTCTGTTCTGGGTCTCTCAAACTGTTCTTTTAATTCTAATATAATTGGGTTATGATTGGACCACGTTGTGGTTGTTATAAAGATTTTTTTAACCTGTTTCACTAAATTTCTATCCCCCAAAATTAAATCAATTCGGGAGTATGAACAAAAAGTTTTAGAGAAGCATGAAAAATCTCTTTCTTTTACATGGAATATCCTCCAATAATCCATCAAACCATTTTGTTTAACTAATTCAGATGTTGTGTGGCACTTTCCTCCCTCCAGCTGCCGGTCTGAAACGCACGCTATCCCCACCGGCAGACGGCAGCTTGAGGGAGGAAAGTGCCACACAGCATCTGCATCCATCTGAGACAATCCTTGAGGCTTACTCCCACCACTGACATCCACTGTGCTGGTAATAGACTTGTAATATGTTCCTGATTTGTATTTTATATATTTTTATATACTTTTTTATATTTTCATGTTGTTAATAAACTGGCTTTTATTTCTATCCAGTTTTCACTTTTATTCAAGTGTTTTTTTAGCGATACTTAGTATGTATTGCATTGTAGAAATCAGTTCTTTCTAAATACTGTTTTTCTCCTGCTTTGCAAGGTTTATATATTTTACTTAAAAGGATATAACTTGGTGTATATTCCATTCATTCTGCCTATAGCAGATTTAAAGGTATACACACCACACAGACCGGTTACACTGGAATACAGTTTTATATTGTTGTATTATAGTGACTTTATTATTTATCATTGCTTTTTTTTATCATCTCCAGTTTTACCATCTCCATATTTACAGTCTGATTTTATTGACTGCTTCAATACTTAAGACATTTGGTTTGTCAGCTCCTTGAACATATACACCATACTCTGGGTGTTACCCCCCATTTTATCCTTGGATAGGTTTTTGGGGAATCCCTATTTTTATCCAGTTTGAGCGACACACCAAAAGGCCGACTCCCTCATCCTTGTGTGTTATAACAAGCACACTTGATCTTTTTATTTTTTATCAATTACATTAGTGCCTATATATTAATTTTCCATTGTGTTTTTCAATTCCTGTGTTAAGGCCTCCCAAGAGGAGAAGAAAAAATAAATAAATAAATGTATTTTTTAAATTCAATTAATCCTTCTAAATCTATATTTCTTTACCTTCATTCTTTTATTCCTCAAACATATCTATGGATTTTTCTTACTGTGACAAGTAGAGATTAGATTAGTGCCTATATAGCGATTCACTACTGTGTTTTTCATTTCCTGTGCTTAGAATTCTCAGGGAGAAAAAAAAATAAAATAAAAAAATAAATAATAAAACAGATTAATAATTAAGCCTCATTTGTATTATATTTAGAATGGGACAAGCACAATCTTCTAATCAAGCCCAAACATGATTTGCGAACAAGAGAACCACACAAAGTTGGTTCAGTAAATGAACAAGGGAGGTATGGACAACTGAACAAATGGAATAAAAGTGTAGTTAGGCCCTTTATTCCGCTACAGTAGCAATAAAATATGTAATCAGTTAGTAAAAATCTAAAACATACTCTATAACACGATTGGGCTCTCATCAACTTGCATGACAAGAACAAAATAGATCCTAATAAATGATACACCTGAGAAAAATTTGGCAAGTAATGTACCAAAGCAAAAAAAAAAAAACCCACACACACATAAACTGACACACACAGACACTGGCCTCCACCCATGCCTGAATAAATATAAAGTGAGCTGCATTGTCAAGAACCGTAACGATGCAGACTCTGCAAAGCTCCCTAACAGTTCTAATCCAATGTGCCCGGCTGGCCACCCTCAGACCCAGTGCTCACTGATAGCTGCCCTTTTCTGCCCAGTGGCAGAACTACCATGGTCACAGGGGTCACAGTGGAATGAGACACATGGAGGGACTGGGGGGAAATGAAACACATGGAGGGGCTAGGGGATTAAGACACATGGAGATCCTGGGGTGAATGAGGCACATGGAGGGGCTTGGGGGGGTGAGACACATGGAGGGGCTGGGATGGGGATTGAAACACATGGATGAGCTGGGGGAATAATGAAACACACAGAGGGGCTGGGCGTGAATGAGACACATTTAGTGACTGGGGGAGAATTAAACACATGGAGGGACTGGGGGGAGTGAGACACATGGAGGGGCTAGGTAGGAATGAGATACACAGGGGGAATGAGACACATGGAGGAGCTGGGGGGAATAAAACACATGGAGGGCCTGAGGGAGAAAAGGAGATACATGGAGGGGCTAGGTAGGAACGAGATACATGGGGGGAATGAGACACACGGAGGAGCTTGGGGGAATGAGACACATGGAGGGCCTGAGGGAGAGAAGGAGACACATGGAGGGGCTGTGGGGAAATGAGACACAAGGAGGAGCTGAGGGGAGAAAGAGACACATGGATGGGCTTGGGGAGATGAGACACATATGGGGGGGCAAAGGGATTTTTTTGCACCAGGGTCTAGTGGTTTCTATCTATGCATCTGCTGCGGCCCCCACCCCTTTGCTACAACTCTGATCTTATAGGAGATCTGATGGATATATGAATCCCTGGGTCCATAACAACATGAATGTTTTATATCCAATACATACTTAAGCTTATACTTTGGCCTCAATTTAATATTGTTAGACAGACATTTCAAAGTATTTAATATTTTTTGAAGAAACTTTTTCAATGATTTTTTTTATCAAAATAAATAGAATTCATACACAAATATGCCAATATATGAAAACATATTAGAATATTACATAAGTAAAATATGTCTAATATTAAATCAGTTTAAAAGTTTACTGAAAAACACACACTTTTTTGAAAAGTTTATCCGACAATATTAAACTGTGAAAAATAACTAGAGCTTGTATTATGGAAATCTCCAAACGAGCGAGTAGTCAACAAACTGATGAAACTGTGCTATACAAAAAAAAAAATACTGTTCTGCATTACCTGGATTTCTCAAACAGATCTTTGATGGGTTCTTCTTGGGCATAGAAACTTGAAAACAAAATCACGTTTCCACAAATAACACAGTTCCCAGCTGTACATGAAAATGAGTATAGAAAGGCACCATGTTTCAAAATTAATTTTCTATTTCTGCAGATACCTTTAGTAATGGACACAGCTTTTTTTTTAATCATTGCTAGCCATAGACTGCAGTTTCGACCTTGTGGGTCTCATCAGCATGGCGTCTGTTCTGGTCTGGAAGTGGAAGTCTCTCTGTGAGTTTATAACCAGGTATGAAAAAGATTGTGGTGAAGCCAAACACAATACAATGTGGTCATCTTGCATGAATTGCACGTTTGAGATCACCCCAGACTGGTTTAATGATATAAAGGTCAGGAGACTGTGATGGCCACTCCAGAACCTTCACCTTTTTCTGCTGTAACCACTGGAGGGTCAACTTGGCCTTGTGCTTAGGGTTATTGTCATGCTGAAAAGTTCAAGAGTGTCCCATGTGCATCCTTCTTGCAATAAATTGTCTGCCAGTATATTCTGATAACATGCTGCATTCATCTTGCCATCAATTTTCACAAGATTCTCCATGCTTTTAGAGCTCACCCCCCATAAACATCAGTGAGCCACCACCATGCTTCACGGTGGGGATGGTATTCTTTTCACTATAGGCCTTATTGACCCCTCTCCAAACATAGTGCTTATTGTGGTGGCCATAAAGCTCTTTTTTGGTCTCGTCACTCCAAATTACAGTGTGCCAGAAGCTGTGAGGCATGTCAAGGTGCTGCCGGGCATATTGTAACCAGGCTTTTTTGTGGCATTGGCGCAGTAAAGACTTCTTTCTGGCAACTCGACCATGCAACTCATTTTGTTCAAGTATCATCATATTGTGCTCTTTGAAACAACCACACCAACTTTTTCCAGAGCTACCTGTATTTCTCCTGAAGTTACCTGTGGGTTTTTATTTGTATCCCAAACAATTCTTCTGGCAGTTGTGGCTGAAATCTTTCTTGGTCTACTTGACCTTAGCTTGGTATCAAGAGATCTACAAATTTTCCACTTCTTAATAAGTGATTGAACAATACTGACTGGCATTTTCAAGGCTTTCCATCTTTATAAAGTTCCATTACCTTGTTACGCAGGTCTTTTGACAGTTCTTTTCTGCTCCCCATGGCTAAGCATCTACCCTGCTCAGTGCATCCACATGAGAGCTAACAAACTCATTGATTATTTATATACAGACACTAATTGCAATTTAGAAAGCCACAGTTGTGGGAAAATAGCCTTTAATCACCATTTTAACCTGTGTGTCACCTTGTGTGTCTGTATCAAGGTCAAACATTCAAGGGTATGTAAACTTTTGATCAGGGACATTTGAGTGATTTCTGTTATCATTAGGATTTTAAAAGGACCCAAACAACTGTGATAATAAATGGCTTCATATGATCACTATCCTATAATACAATACATTTTTATGCACGATCAGTCATATTTTCAAAATTAATGCCAACATTTTACAATTTCTGCCAGGGTATTCAAGCTTTTGAGCACAAATATATATTAATTTTGTGTCTATATAGCAGGTAACATGAAAAAAAAAGCATAGTTACTTTTCAGCCTACAGCTTTTAAATCAGACTGCTGTCTCAAAGTCATACATGTCATTTAACCCCTTAACGACGGGTGACGGACGAGGTCCGTCACTCAGGGGAATGCGTTAATGACGAGTGACGGACCTCGTCCGTCACCTGTTAAAATTAACCCCAGATCGCCGCAATCGCGGCGATCGTGGGGTTAATGCTGCTCCGGTCTGCCTCTGTATTAGAGGCAGACCGGGAGCACCGGATCCGACTGCCCCAATACATGTGCCCGCTCTGACAGCATGCCAGAGCGGGCACATGTGCTCTATATACTCACCTCCGCCTCCCTGCACTTCCGGGTTCAGTGTGAAGTGCAGGGAGACGGATCAGTGTTGATCCTGCCCCCTGCTGGAAAAAAAATAAAGTTTATTTAAAATCCCACCCCCCTTTACCCCCCCTTTACCCATTTTAATAAAAAATTAACCCCTTCCCTGCCAATTGATCACTGACTGCAGTGATCAATTGGCAGGGATTACATTTTACTATGATCTGATTTTTTTTTTTAACCCCTGAGGGTTAATTCTTTTTTTTTTAACCCTCAGGGGTTCAATTTATTTTATTAATTAATTTAAATATTTTAAAATTATAAATTTAGCTAGCTGGGGAGGGTGGAAGTTAGTGGGGAATTGGGGGATTTAGTATTAGGCTAACTAGGGGTTAACATTAAAAAAAGTTTAAAAATAAGCTTTAAAAAGTTAAAAAATTAAGTTCAAAAAAAGTTTTAATAACGTTTAAGTATAAAATTAAAAAAATAAACCCTTTACCCAGTCCAAATAAAAATTAACCCCTTCCCTGCCAGTCGATCACTGCCTACAGTAATCAAAATACAGATCACAGTATTATACTGTGATCTAATTTTTTTTTTAACCCTTGACGATTAACTTTTATTTATTTTTAACCCTCAGGGGTTAAATTTATTTAATTAACTAATTTAAATATTGTATAATTAAATATTTTGCTAGCTGGGGTGGGTGGGAGTTATGGGAAAATGGGGAATTTACTGTTAGTGCTGCTTACTACTAGTTAGGGGTTAACGTAAAAAAAAAGCTTAGAAAAATGTTAAATCTGTAAAAAAAAGTTTTACGAAAGTTTAGGAAACTTAAAAAAAATTAATAAGCAAAACAAAAGTTTAAAAAATAGTTTTAAAAAGTAAAAAAAGTTGAGGCGGGGCTTGCCAACCGACTAGAACGGACGCCATTCATGAGAGCTCCTCCAAATACAGCCTGAATCCACCAAATATCCCCCCAACAAAGCCCCATCCAAACATAAAAACACCCCAGGGGACCTACCTGAGTGACACCATACCGACTGATACCGCTTTTATACCCGGCGAAACACAATAAGCCACGGCGCCGGACTGCGGCCTACTACGCGTCGACGCTCCAGGGCCTAGAGGCCTTTTTCTGTGGAAGCTACACACGGAGCCAAATACTCGCCAATACCTCATGGGGCGGAAAACTAAAAAGCTGAAGCCTGAAAAACCGAGGCAAAGCATGCATATCGGCGAACTTTGGCGGCAGGCCGCAGAAGCCTCAAACTCTAGAATGGAATCCCTCCACGGCGGCTGCTCCGACTTCTACGAAGAATCGTCGGATGAAGCGGAGGGGGACACCACTCAAGCCCAGCCACAATCACTGCCAGCCCGGACGCAGCAAAAGCTACCTGCTACCTCCCCTACACCGGTAAGCATGGAAGCTATACGGGAATTAATGGCAGACCACCACCAGAAAATCGCGGCCGATGTAGCCTCAATCAGAGAAACCCTGCAGGGCCTAAATGGCCAATTGGGAGCGATGGAAGTAACCACAGACACCCAGAAAGGCCAAATCATGGAGCTGCAACAAGAGGTACAAGAGCTCAAGAAGCAACATCAGATCCATGAGCTGAAACTCGCCTCACTGGAAGACAAACGCCGCATGAAACACCTAAAGATCAGGGGCATAACGGAAAACACGCCAGACGCCGAGCTGCCTCACCTAATTAGAAGGCTATTAACAACGTTACTCACCCCGAAACTAACCAAAGCGGTAGCTATAGACGGCATATTCCGCATCCCCAAGCCCCCTAAGGCCCCGTCTTCAGCCACAAGAGATGTCATCACACAGTTCCAGACCCTGAAGGATAGAGCTGCAGTTCTCACAGCAGTCAGAGACCATCCGACTTACACCTTCGAAGGAATGCACCTTACATTCTATCCAGACCTCTCGGGAACTACCATGGCCTGGAGGAAAACTTTACAACAGTTTACCTCCCTCCTGAGATCGAAGCACATCAGGTACCGCTGGGGCCCAAACCATACCCTGCAAGTTACTAAGGGCGACACCACACACAGCATACGCAACATGCAGGAGGCCGAGAGAACCCTGAGTCTGCTGGAACTCCCCCTGGACTCACTTACCGCACCAAAGCCCTTAACGAATCCCACCTACCCCCCACACTGGGGCAACGCAGAAGCTCCAGCATTTATACCCCAACGCCCAATTGGAACGCCTTCAACCACAGGCTCAACATGAACTGAACTTGGGACTAATATTGCAACCTTTTGGGACACGGATTTCTCATCCCATCCCGTACGGATAGGTACAGCTCCCCTGACATTAGAGGCCACAGACACCCTACCATGACGAGAGTGAAGGCCCAGACACCATTAATAGAAGACCCCCCGCACTAGCATAGGTCACCGTACCTACCGAGAGAAGGATGACTCCATGTCACGCCACCCCCCCCCCCCCTGTCCCAGGGTGACAGGGACATCACTAACAACACGACAGCTCTGACGAACCAGAGACCACAACATTAGTGACCTACCTAAGCACACTGGTCCATCGCATTAGTATTGTATTACGTATTGAGTGTTTTCACCAAGCTTTATGTTCATGTTAGAACGCTTAGGATCTATATTGTTTTAGAGATGATAACACAGCATGTAGTTACCAATGAAGTTCAGCAGTTATATCAGGTATGATGTGTGCGCATCCGCGTAAAATATTACTCTTAAAACCATAATTAGTATTCAGAACTCTCCTATGCGCAATCACACGATGTGCAAGGAGGTAGACATTAAGCCTCCCCGTTCCGACTATGGGATAGCTGTAACTTAACTCCACATTTAAGCATTGAACAACAGGTCGCCCAACAAGCCGCATAACACAGTGTAATTTTGAAATGCTGTCAATAACCCTCTTAACATTCGACTTATACCATTTAAAGTGCGCAATTTTATTAATATTTTGTTAATTTTATTAGTATTTCTTATACTTTAGCGACAGGCTCTACGGCAGACGCAATGGCTATAGATATACAAGCATGTAACTTTCATTACCTTGCTCTTTACCTTTAATGCAGTTCTATTGGGCAGAGGCTCATGTGTTTATGTTTGCATTTTTTCTTAATAATGTTTTATCTTAATAATGTGTCAAGCTTGAATACCAACAACAAAAAATGGTGCAGTCTTAAACAATGTCGTAGATCTGTTAACCTTTAGTGGCCGATTACTACTAAAGTGACAATACCGGCATGTATGTAACATTCACCCTGCACTCAAAAATAAAGAATTAAAAAAAAATAAATAAAAAAAAAAAAAGTTTTAAAAAGTAAAAAAAAATACATTTAATAACGCTCATTACCACTACACCTGGTACAAGCTAGCGGAAAAATGATCCCACGCTAAGGTTCAAAATATGCCTTTTGGGGGGGGCGGAGCCAGCACTCAACCCGAGCGGTCGCATGCCTACATCGCTCCGTCGATCGACAGCAAAAACTCAGCGAAAACGGATAAAAACCGGCTAACCACTGCACGGTAACAGCGCCAATACACCCCAACACCGATGGGGAAAAAAACCAAAAAACTACGCTCGGATCGGCCACGGCAATCCGCCGATATAGGCGATCTATTCAGGAGACCACATGGCGCAACAGGGCCCAAGATGGCGGCCGACACCGAGGAAGACTCAGACAGCTCAAACGACTTCCACCTGCACTGCATGGAGACTCTGGGATCTCAAGTGCCGGCAAGGCAACTACAGCCAACAACGGGTCACCCGGTGACCACGGAGATACTCACTACTCTCCTAACAGGCCTACGCCAGTCACTCTCAACGGAGATCTCCCAAGTGAGGGATGATGTCAGGGAGTTTACAGCCCGCTTAACCTCCGTGGAGCAACTTACCCAAGTACAGGCAACCCAGGTGACAGACCTCCAGACACAGATGAGGGAACTCACCACAGCCCACACTGCACTGTCCCACCAACTGGCTGCCATGGAGGATAAACGCAGATGGAAACATATCAAAATCAGAGGTATACCTGACACGGTGACTTCTGCAAAGTGGCCCCATCTCCTCCGCAGGCTTTTTGCATCGTTGCTGCCACATAGACAAGCAAAGGGGATTCAGCTAGATGGCATGTTTCGCCTACCCACACCACCGCAGCTTACTGGCACCACTACTGGGGACCTCTTGGTCAAGCTACAAAACTGGCAAGACAAAGCAGCACTTATGAGTGCCATCAAAGGGAAGAATCCCTATAGATTTGAGGACATGGACATAGCATTTTATTCAGACCTATCCCGCACTACCCTGCAATGGCGGAAATCCCTTCGCCCACTGACGACTTCACTGGCGGCCAAGGGGGTGACATACCGCTGGGGACCGGCCCATGCGCTCATGATAAAACACCAGGACACTGAACACCGAGTGACTGATATCGCAGAGATGGACACTGTACTTGCTAAACTGGGCCTTACTACACCCTCTCCATCTACAACTTCATGGGACCCAGCCAACGTCATCCCGTTTATCCCAGATCAGGGGGCGCTTCAGAGAAGACAACCTCGCGCACCTCCAGTATAATATGGACAAAAAATTAACTATATCTTTGTTTTGTTTTATAACATGTTTCAGTTTTGTTCGTTTGCTCATGGGCTTCCAATACAGACACAAGGTCTGACCCGGGAAGCTTGCTATATTATACTATTATACCAACCAACCGCCCCCCCCAACTCCAAGTGGCTCCCAGCATATCATAGATTAACGACCAGGAGTTGTATCACACACTACTTAACCACTATGTATCTCCCTACATAACTTACCTTATGGTCCCTCTGACGGCCAATCCTAAGTTACACTTTTACAAGCTGCTGCCCTCATAATAGCCTCTCACCAACCCAAGATGAGTAACAGCATAGTTTAATACTAGTTGGTTTTATTTTCTTATTTTCTCTTCTCTTTTGTTCTTAAAGCCTGAGCCTAACTTTATTAGCATGCATAATACCGTAACCTTAGGCTAACCTCTGCAACGACCTAGCAATGTAATTACATACTATGAACCTAAGCTAATGCATCGTTTAATATTTCTCATATAACAGCCTATCCAGATA
The DNA here is from genome assembly GCF_036172605.1 of Pelobates fuscus. NCBI lineage: Eukaryota > Metazoa > Chordata > Amphibia > Anura > Pelobatidae > Pelobates > Pelobates fuscus. The sequence goes on along the minus strand of NC_086329.1, from coordinate 102,570,348 downwards.
GACATCGCCATTGAAATAGTTTGTTTTTCATGTTTTTTCTCTTACAAAATCAAAAATGTGCCGTATTCTCATGTGCCACATCATGTTTTCACTGTTTGCTCCGTTGCTGCTTGTGACTGCTATTGTGGCTGACCAAGCCTATTGTTATACCATGCACAACAAAAATAAAGAATAAAAAAAAAAAAAATATGCCTTTTGAAATACCCTGGGATGTCTTCTTTAAGAAATGGTATGGCTTTATGGGGTATTTGGATTATATAGCCTGGTAAAATACTCTAAAATGGGACATGGGCACAGCGTAAAAATTTAAAGTTTGAAAAAAAATGGAATGGCTGTGTTCCAAATGTGCCCCTCCGATGTCCACATATACCTGGCAAAGGTACATACGGGGGTATTTTTGTACTCAGCAGACATAGCTGAGCAAAATATGAAGTATTATACAGTAGTAGTACACATATGGTTTGCAAAATATACTGTGCAAACTCACTTTGTGTGTCAAAAAGGCAGAAAAAAACGCTTATAACCACTACACCTGGTACACGCTAGCGGAAAAATGATCCCACGCTAAGGTTCAAAATATGCCTTTTGAAACACCCTGGGGTGTCTACTTTAAGAAATGGTAGGCCTTTGTGGGGTAGTTTGAATTTAAAACCTGCAAAGATGCTTGGAAATTGCACATAGGCCCGGCGTCAAAATTCAAAGTTCGGTCAAAACTGATATGGCTTGGTCTCCTATATGGCACTGTAGCTTCACAAAATAGTGCCATAGACATACAATGGGGGTGTCCTTTTACTCAGAAGACTTAGCTGAGCATAATTTGGGGGGTTTGAACTTAGTGGCACACATGAAATATACAAAATGCCCAGCAAAAATGCAATCCGTATGTAAAAAATGCACAACATTATTTTTTACCACATACTTTGGCATGTAATGGTAAAAAAATGGGGGCATGTTAAGGCACAATATGCACCTTATGAGATACCCTGGAGTGTCTACTTTTACAAATGGTAGGCCTTTGTGGGGTGTTTTTGAACAGTTAAACTGTTATAATACCCCAAATGGAAGCATAGGCTCATTAAATCCGTCTCTCAAAATTCTACTGTGAATACTGAAAAGGACAGGTCTCCTGTATGGCACTGTAGCTTCACGAAATAGTGCCATAGACATACAATGGGGGTGTCATTTTACTCAGAAGACTTAGCTGAGCATAATTTGGGGGGTTTGAACTTAGTGGCACATATGAAATATACAAAATGCCCAGCAAAAATGCAATCCGTATGTAAAAAATGCACAACATTATTTTTTACCACATACTTTGGCATGTAATGGTAAAAAAATGGGGGCATGTTAAGGCACAATATGCACCTTATGAGATACCCTGGAGTGTCTACTTTTACAAATGGTAGGCCTTTGTGGGTTTTTTTTGAACAGTCAAACTGTTATAATACCCCAAATGGAAGCATAGGCTCATTAAATCCGTCTCTCAAAATTCTACTGTGAGTACTGAAAAGGACAGGTCTCCTATATGGCACTGTAGCTTCACAAAATAGTGCCAAAGACATACAATGGGGGTACCGTTGTACTCAGCAGAAGTAACTGAACACATAATAAAACTTTGTACAGGAATAGCACACACCAACTTTACAAAATACACATGAGAAGTTCTTTGTTATACGTTTGTGTGCGAAAACCCCCCAAAAACACAATTTGACTCCAATATTTAGCAGAGGTTGGCGGTAAAATGGCTCCGTAGAAAGTGTCAAAACAACCTTAGGTAAATAGCCTGTGATGTCTACTTTATATAAATATATACTTTTGTGTGGCAATTTTGTTTCCTTTAATGGACCATTAGGCTTACAAGACAAACATACCAAATTCTAAAATCGCTGTACACATTAAAAGTTTATTTTACTCCTTGTGCTTTGTGACCTGTAACTACCAAAAAAAACTTAAAATCCCAGACACATTATATATTCTGTAAATCAGAACAACTAAATGAATTTATTTTTAATTACTTTCCTTAACCTGCACTAATTATGTACACATTATTATTATTGCAAAAACTATAAAAAAAAACCACACACAAATTCATTTTTTTGCATATTTCTGTATTTTTTTTTATAATAAATAAGCATTTATATATACATGTGTTACATCAAATTAAAGCCCTTTCTGTCCTTTAAAAAACGGTATATAATATGTGTCGGTGCAATAAATTAGTAAAATGCAAATTGCAGTTGAACACAAATAGCAAAAAATGCAAAAAATGCCATTGTCATTAAGTGAAAGACAAGCTTCTGAAGCTCTGTCCTTAAGGGGTTAACTAGTTCATGTTATTTTGTTAAAACTCAAGATGGGAAAATGTAAACAAATTAAAGATTGTGAAATGTGAAAGAGTGATTAATCTAATCAGCTGAGGCTGGGCTTGACAAATTTGCTTGGATTCTAGGGGCCAGCTAAAAAGTTCGGAGCCAGGTTTTTCAAAATCAAAAATGCAATTCTTAAAGGAACGCTATAGTCACCAGAACAACTAGAGCTTGATGTAGTTTTTCTTAAGTCTACAGCCTGTCCTTGCATGTTTTTCAATGTTTTCTAGCTGTAATGATGTACTCAGAGTGGAGAGCATGTCTGCCAACCTCTTTTCTGACAGGGAGAGATCTTCTACATTTTCTCCTAGAATTTGTGTAGAATCAGAACCCGCTTCAGAGTGATATGAGGGAGATCTCGCACTGCCTCCAGCACCCCGCTCTGGTCTTCCTCTGTCTCTCTTATTTGTTTTAAAGAGCTCATGTTGGTGTCTGTGATTTCGGCGGCACCATCTGGTAGCCGTATAGGTGGTGCAGAGAATTTGTATTAAATTTATGCAGTACTAAGCTGATACAATATTGACGTGCTGTAAAAAAATGTCTGCCTTTCTTTTCTCTTCCTTACCCCTTTCTTCTCCTTTTTTTCTGTTCTTTTCCTTTCTTTTCTTTCTTCTTTTTTTTAATCTTTTTTTTTCTCCTCTTTCCTTATTCTTTTTTTCTTCCCCCCCCCCCCCCCTTTTTTTAATTCATTGATATATTGTATTACTTCAATATAATATGTAGTTTTAATCTGGTGAGTTTTAATTCGCTGTTCTATCCTTTCCCCTCCTCAATCTCTTCAAATCGCTGCAGATCGCTTTTGGCCTTTTAGATTATTTTATGTCGCTTTGTATCATTTATATCACTTTATCATTGCTGCAGCATTTTGGATCACTTTTAAATCACTTTAATTTACTTTAAAGGAACACTATAGTCACCTAAATTACTTTAGCTAAATAAAGCAGTTTTAGTGTATAGATCATTCCCCTGCAATTTCACTGCTCAATTCACTGCCATTTAGGCGTTAAATCACTTTGTTTCTGTTTATGCAGCCCTAGCCACACCTCCCCTGGCTATGATTGACAGAGCCTGCATGAAAAAAAAAACTGGTTTCACTTTCAAACAGATGTAATTTACCTTAAATAATTGTATCTCAATCTCTAAATTGAACTTTAATCACATACAGGAGGCTCTTGCAGGGTCTAGCAAGCTATTAACATAGCAGGGGATAAGAAAATGTCAATTAAACAGAACTTGCAATAAAGAAAGCCTAAATAGGGCTCTCTTTACAGGAAGTGTTTATGAAAGGCTGTGCAAGTCACATGCAGGGAGGTGTGACTAGGGTTCATAAATAAAGGGATTTAACTCCTAAATGGCAGAGGATTGAGCAGTGAGGCTGCAGGGGCATGTTCTATACACCAAAACTGCTTCATTAAGCTAAAGTTGTTCAGGTGACTATAGTGTCCCTTTAACCCCTTAAGGACCAAACTTCAGGAATAAAAGGTAATCATGACATGTCACACATGTCATGTGTCCTTAAGGGGTTAAATCATTTCTAAACGCTTGGAGCACTTTATATCACTGCAACATTCTGAAGTACTTTGTAACACTTTGAAGCACTTTGAGTTGCTTAGAAGCAATTTGAACCACTTTGTATCGCTTTAAATCAATGTATATCACTTGTATCACTCTGCATCTCTTTGTATCACTCTGTATCATTTTGAGACACTTAGAACTAATAGAAAAATGTAAAAATAAAAAAGATCGCTACACAACTCTCCAAAAACTTCAAAACATTACTATTCCTGTATTCCTCTTATCCACTCTTCTTTAGGAAAGGATCTTGTGATGTACAATGCTTTATGGTGCCTTATGAAGCCTTATGATAAGCCTTCCGATACCATACACTGCCATACGTTAATCCCGGCTGTTACTGCTTTGCTTTAATTCTTGCCTTACTTTGGGTGCTCTATGAGCTGGAGTGGTCTGGGTGCCTACAGTGTCCCTGTAAGTGTCAAACTTTTACCATATTGGTCAGTATTGTTTTAGACCTGCGGGAGGGAGGTAAACACTCAAAAGCGTGTCTTTAAAAAATAAATAAAAAATAGACCAATAAAAAAGGTATTATTACATAATACAATAGTATTTTGGCATCTTGTCTACTGGACTAATATGGCTAAGCCAATCTACATGTACATTATATATATATATTCTATGTTTATAAATTAGTGAGTGGAGCAGGATAGTAGAGTGCAGGGGAATGTTGGGATGCTAAGTTAAGTAGGGGTTTAAACATTAATTCCTTGAGTTACCAGCTACGTGTGAAACGTTACGAGCCACATCAGAGGCTTGTGCACAGTATTTGCTTTTTTCATTTTTTTTACATTTTATTTACTCAAATATGTACACAACTTCAGTTGGTGTGTATGCAGGGGCATCTTTATATTGATAGTTTTATGTGTGTGTAAATGCAGGGCCATATTTGTATGTAGTTTGTGTGGATACAGGTGCATATATTTGGGGCAGGTCAATGTTTTTGACTGTAGGGACATATGTGTGTATGTGAATGCAGAGATGTGTGTGGAGGGTAATGTGCGTAAAGAGGCGTACATGTGTAGTGGGGCAATGTGTGTTTATGAATGCAGGGGTGTTTTTTGTATGGTGGGCATTTTCTGTGTGAATTCAGTGGTGAATTTGTAGCCTTCACTGTCTATTGCCCATTCCCAACTCCAATAGCTAGTAGCCCATTACTGCCCCATAGCTTGCAGCCCATTCTACTCCCCTATTCCCCCCCATTGTTAATAGCCTATGTTTCTCCTCTACCCCCCATAGATAGTACCCAACCCCCCTCCCATAAAAGTAACCTATTCCCCTCTTCTCCCCCCATATATAATACTAAATTCTCCTCCTAGTACTCAATTTTCCTCCTCAGTACCCCAATCTCCTCTAAACTGACTCCTTCAGAGAGGTACAGATTCTCCTAATTTCCCCCACTCCAGCCCAATCCCTGCCAGTGATAATGATTACTTCCCCTGTACCTGATTGGAATTCTCATGAAAACAGTGTCCTGTCTATCATGGCAGCTCCGCGCGGCTCGTGCTGCTCTTTGACTCATGACGTCACTTCCCCGCACGGAGCTGTCCTGAGCAGTACATCAGGCAGCATGCATGCATTTCCGTGCGGCTGCGTTCTCTCACCCGACAGAGGCTCTGCTCATAGTGCCCCTGCCTGGTACATTACAGACAGGGCCCCCCTTTGCACTGAGGACCTGCCAACACTCTTCTTGCACACCTGTAAGTCCGGCCCTGAAGAGCACATTTGAACGGCCTGCCAGCCCCACGTGCCGCGGCCACCGGGAAATTTCCAGGTATCCTGGTGGGCCAGTCCGGCTTTCATCATAATGTTTAGCTGCTGTCTCTTTAAATTATAAATAATACAGAGTAAGGAACAGCACACACATAAAAATACAGTTTTCAATTTTACAAGGCTATTTAAAGTCACCTAACTTGCCAAACAAAAATGGGGATTCAGTTCCACCATATGGCCATATTGTGTTTCACCCACCACTACATCACAGTACTTTATTATCGGTGGGTCCTACACTAATATATATATATAATGCTAAATTAATGGGATAAAAACACAATTCAAAAAAATAGAGCAGGAATATCCAACAAAGGTTTCTACCATGACTCTTAGTTCACTGCTGGATGGGGATCCTGAGACTTATAAAACTGGGGTAAGATAATATAAGTTTATCCATTACTGACCGGTTCATATCTCCATATATGGACAGGTGTAGTGACATCATAAACACTCTGACATCATATGATGAAACAGTCAATGTCAAATTCACCTACCCTCAGAGTGACTGGACACCTTGCGAGTGGACAGTGGCTACTGCATTGCTTGAGTGCAATTTTCAATAATTTCTTTATTGTTACTATTATTAATTAGCTGATTGCTAAATATATTTGTGAATTTGAAAGCAATAGATTCACACAGCATAATATAAGAATGAAGAGAACAAGAAAGCGTTCTCATAAGAAAACTGAGGTAAGTCAGGAAAATTCTGACGAATTTAAAAACAAATATAGAAAACTCAGTAACGGCTCAAAAGAGCAGGAACAGCGGTTATCTCCTGGACATTCCAGGAGAAAGAGAAGTAGGAGCTGCAATGAGCAGGACTTTGAGAGAGGGAGAGAACCCAAAAGACGGCTCCTTGCTGAGGAACGCATCAGATATCAGGGACAGAAAAGATCCAGGACCTCCAGTCATGATGAAGAGGAGCAGCTCATGCAGAAAAGACCAAAGCTCTCCCCGTCTCCCAAACTGGGTCAGAAAAGTGAGAGGAAGTCTGTTGTAAAGAGCGATCAGACATCTCCACCCAGAAAGCAAGCCCTGAAACGAAGCAGGGAATACGATCATGGGGAGCAGCTCAAGCAGAAAAGATCAAAGTTCTCCTCATCTTCAAAACTGGGTCAGAGAAGTGAGAAAAAGTCTCCTGGAAAAAGTGGTCAGACATCTCCACCCAGAAATCAAGCCCTGAAAAGAAGCAGGGAATATGATGAGGAGGAAAAGGAACAAGTTAGGCAGAAAAAGATAAAGATCTCCTCTGGAAAGCAGGAAGAGGAGAAAAGAGATAAGGTGGAGATAGGAGAGAAAAAGTGCTTTAAGAAAGAAAACAAGTCAACGAGCGACGATGAATGTGTGGCAGGTAAGATGAACATACAAGATTTAAAGAGATTGGTCAATTTAAAATACAAGAGATTTTACCCTCAATTGACCATACTCTGAACCCATTCACTGTCTCTATTTAATCACTATGTCCCACACTTTGGTGACCATAAGTGCTCAGGCGATGGTTTTTTAAACTATAATGGTACAGACCAATATTTGAAGACCTTTGATATATCTAGAATATTTATCCATCCATTAGGAAATAGCCAAAGATATTCATGGCTAATGTACCACAAACTATACAATTGTTTTAATGAAATGGTCCATGATGTGATGTTTACAAACCATATTATTATTTCATATAACTGGGTGGGATCAGAAGATTTGTAGGGCAAATCTGGGGTACTAGAGAAATTAAGTTGGTCCCTGTGTTTATGTTGAAGTGGAGACTAATATTATATGTGTTCATTCTTTCAGGAGTAAGTGGACAGTCTGTGGTTGAACCAAAGAAGTCACTGCCTCTGTCATTCCACGGTTATAGATTCCACAAAGTGCTGGGACAGGGGAGCTATGGAAAGGTGAGTCAACAAGCAATGTCTACACCTTATTTAATACATCTATTGATCTAGTAGGGAACAATTATAGGTCTCATAATCATCATTATCTTCCTATAACAATTAATTGAGATTAACTTTCTTATAAATCTGTGTATCATCCATAAATGTGGAAAACATAATAACATCTGCAAAGTATTTACAACATTTTATTGAGACTCCAAATAAAATCTCCAGGACTCTTCTATTCTGTGATGTTTAACATGGTTTCTTATACTAACAGTTCTATTAAATCTTCTTAAATTATTTTTATTAAACAATTATTGAAAAACATATTGTTAACAATATGGAACAGAATCAAAGTCAAGTAAACAATCGAATTATCAATAATGAAAAGTAGGTGAGGGTAAAAAAATAAAGAAAAGAAGGTGATGGGTTCCATCCATAGATACATGAAATACAATTCTCAAAGTTGCACAAAATTCTACGTGGAGTTCTATTGAATCTTTGTATCTTTCTCTAAACTCTTATTATTCACATTAGAATTACAGACATAGGTCTCGATTTAATGTTTGGGTAAGCTTTTCAAATGCTCACAATCTCTTTTCCAATTATTTGTCTACTGAAGTCATTACAGTCTATAGGACAATTTTGTAGATAAATCATTCATATATTTTTTTCTAACAGATTGTGAACATTTGATTATCAAAGTTTATAAAAAAAGTATTAAATTAAGACCTTAGTTAGGACCCAGATCTCTATATATCCCTTACACAGCAATTATTCTCGATCTCTGAATATATCTATATCCCTTATATATGGTTCTCAGGTAGGTCCCAGAGCTATGCATATATATATCCCTGATATAGGGTTCTCAGGTAGGTCCCGGAGCTATGTATATATATATATATATATATATATATATATATATATATATATATATATATATACACACACACACACACATCATATAAACATAGAATGTGACGGCAGATAAGAACCATTCGGCCCATCTAGTCTGCTCAATTTTTAAAAAACACTTTCATTATTATTGCTATTATTATGATATTTATATAGCGCCATCAAATTCCGCAGCGCTTTACAATGGGTGGACGAATAGACATGTAGTTGTAACCAGACAAGTTGGACACACAGGAACAGAGGGATTGAGGGCCCTGCTCAATGAGCTTACATGCTAGAGGGAGTGGGGTAAAATGACACAAAAAGGTAAGGATAGTATTAGACTAGTGACAGTTGCAGAAGAGGAATATATATATATATACACCTTAAATAGGGTTTTCAGGTAGGTCCCAGAGCTCTGTATATATATCCCTGATATAGGGTTCTCAGGTAGGTCTTAGAGCTATGTATTTATATATATATATCCCTTATATAGGGTTCTCAGGTAGGTATTAGAGCTATGTATATATATATCCCTTATATAGGGTTCTCAGGTAGGTCCCGGAGCCATGTATATTTATCCTTTATGTAGGTGTTTTCAGGTAGGTTCCCAAGCTCTGTGCAGACATCCCTCAGGTGGTGTTGAAGCGATTTTACAACGTGATATCTGTATTATGTCCCCACTATTTAAATAAAGTTATAAATTAATAAGTAGCTGCATTTTCCCCCTTCCTTTGTGACATTGTGGCTGATTCGAGGCTCTCTCTATGTGATGCTCAGGTTGTGCTAGCTTCCACCAAGGACACGGGTCAGGTTGTTGCCATCAAAGCAATGAAGAAAGATAAAGTTAAGGAAAAGACCATTCAGAGGGAGGAGCGGATACTGAAAATGGCGAGCGGCAGTCCGTTCCTATGTCAGGGACTCGCTGCCTTCCAGACCCAGGTATGAAACGCTGTCCATAATGTTTCCTTATTTCTATATATTTCTATATGGCTTATTGTGTTCTGTTATTATTATTACAATATATATTAACTGGATATTTGTTGTCTTGTGAAACAGGAGGAAGCCTCCCTGGTCATGGAGCACGTACCAGGGGGCAGTCTCCGTTCTTACATGGCTGGAAAGGAATGTCTGCCCATGGGGGAAGCAAGGTGAGTCATTAATAGCTCTAGCAGGTAGGAGGAAGGAGTGAGTTTAACACACGATACAGTATTGTAAGAGGCTATGGATATAACCCCGTATTTACATATATCCTCAATAGTAGTGCTATTAATGGAGATCCATCAGGGCTACAGACTGAGTTAACGGTAATGTACTAAACCAGAATTCCTCCTTCAATATCAGCCAGACAATAGGCAATACAAGAACCCAGCTCTGATCCTATTCTATGCTCGTGTCCTATTTATTCTCTCTTTTCTCTTCCCTCCCTTTTTTTCCCCTCCTCCTCAGTGGTATCTCGCTCACTAGCTGAGGACGGAGGATCTTACATCCCTCTGGAATATGTGATGGCTTTAATGGTTGACGAGTTGGATAATCGGTTGATATCATGGATTCCATCTGATGATATCGTATATTACTATGCTTTCCATGGTACTTCCAGCTAGGAAAGTTACTATTGAGATGCATGCCCAAACACCTAACTTTGTGTATACAGAGGCAACTTAGAACTTTTTAGATGTTTTCCTTATTAATAACTCATTCCGTGTCTGTCTGAGGCATTACTGCACGTGTACACATAATTTCACCTGCTTTGTTCCATTTAAAAATAAAAATAAAGATAGTCTTAAAAAAACAAAAAACAAAAAAACAAGAAACTCAGGACTAGCAGCGGGATACATTCTGTACGGACTGACGGCAGATCGGGAGCCACTAGCGGTCAGCTGACCTGCCGCAGCTCTAAGCTGACTTCAGGGTGGATCTTCTTCTACACACTTGAAATACAAATTGCTATGACCATAGATCTTCTTAATAAATTCATATATTTATAGATTATTGATTTGTACATCTAACAAATTGGAAGAATCATAGAAAATGTTATGTTTATATTGGTAGCAGAGTGTTTAGCATGATGTATAGATACTCGTACCTTGCCCAGGTATATTTTATTATTTTATTTACTATTACTGTTTGGGGAGATTGCTTTATGTTCTTTATATTCTGTTTTCCAGGTTCTTTTCATCAAACCTTGTTTGTGGGATCCAGTATCTTCATTCACGGGGGATCCTTCATCGGTCAGTATTAGCGTTTGTTTATTTAGTAAGCGATAACTTACTCTAACAAGAAATAATGTGTTGATATCTCTGCCCTGTCCTATATCTCACATTTATATCTGTCTTCATCATTTAGGGATCTGAAGCCAGACAATATTCTCCTGGGTGCCAACGGCTATCTCAAAATAGCTGACTTTGGTATCTCGGCAGAAAATATCTTTAAAGATACAACAACCAGAGGACGAGCTGGCACACTGAATTACATGGCGCCAGAGGTTAGTTAGAGGGTGTGGTCATGTGAACTGTAGGGGGGGGGGGGGGGTTATGTGGAGTGGTATAAGAGCAATGCAGTAGCTAAAGGGGTGTATAACGAACAGTAGAAGGATGACTAACACGAGCTGGGTATAAGGGCAGTATCGGAGTATTAATGGATGGACTGACAGGAACGTTATTGGACTAGCTTAATAATATAAAGATGGGTAATGTATGAAGATCTCTAGAATGTGATAGGTTTGGTATATTTAATACCATATTTAATAAAATTGCATATCTTATGGGTTTTGCCAGGTACTCAGCAACACACCGTACGGCCAATCAGCAGACTGGTGGTCATTTGGCGTAATTCTCTGCCGCATGATCACCGGACAGTACCCATTTAATACCAGTCTCAGCAGACAGGAGTTCATAGAGGAAGTATTAAACATGAACCCACGTTACCCCACCTGGCTGTGCAGCATTCCTACAGACCTCCTGGACAAGGTAAGGTGATAGAGAATGTGCCGGTTAATGTTTTATTTGGATGTAATGATAGGGGATGTAAAGAAACATTAAAGAAGATACTGGTGGAATTATGGGGTCGTTACTGGGAATCATTACTAGTTATATTTATTGGAATATGTACTAAACAGGTTAAAGAACCAACTGGAATAGTGAAAATGACTTGTTATGTTCCAATGCTGAGAAGATTCAGTATTCCACATTCATGCCTATCACCCCTATTGCACAGGTTGGATAGCGGCATGGAGTGGTGGGGTGTTTATCTAACACCTCAAATGATTTAAATCCTGATGTTTAATGGGTTTATACTAATATTTAATAATGATGGCAGATAAAAACACTAACATTTGATTTTCAATACGTAATGTTATATATTACTCTGTGCCTGCAACCGACAGATAGATAAAGCAGCCATTTTATGTTCCAATTGGACGACACAAGAGGAAATCTTTATATAAAAAAAAAAACATTACAAATACAAAAAGAGAAGTCCTGCGCTTAGTCCCATGCTGGACCAACGTCAAGGCAGACCCCCCTAAGCGGGTCCTAACACTGACCCTTCAGCCTGCTTCCTTGAGCTTCTGGCAAAAATATCTCTAATGAGACAGAAAGGGGTATTTTTTATATACACCCCTATACTTATTAACCCTTAATAGGGAACACATGGGATGGGCAGCAGCATTGTAACCAGGCTGTGTGATACAAAGTAAATACAAATACAAAAAGAGAAGTCCTGCGCTTAGTCCCATGCTGGACCAGCTGCAATGACTACAATACACATCAGCCCCAATATATAGTAAAAAACCAAAGTAAAGAAAATGTTACTTGCGCTTTCTCCTTAATCCCTATGTATATTTAGACAAATGGAGGTCATTTAGTTGCTCCAATGGCCATTGGAGGTAAGGCCCGCCTGCCAACGTCATAGGGATTACATCAACAACATCAACAACAACATCAACAGGTTACAGTTCAGAGATATAAAGTAAATTATACTCAGTGTATCCTCTCTCTCTCTCTCTCTTACTAGCTCCTGGATAAGGATCCTAATGCACGTGCTGTGGCAGGAAGGAACATTCGGGGGCACCCCTTCTACACAAACATTAATTGGAAAGATCTAGAGGGGGGCAAAGTGACCTGTCCATTCTTGTCATTGCTGGTAAGTACACAAATAATCAGTAGAAGAGAGAGAAGAAAGAGAAGAGCGGGCGGCTCCCTTCCTATAGAATAGCCTGTCTACCGCAATCAGACTCTCCCCTAGTCTTCAATCGTTTAAGAAGTGCCTTAAAACCCATCTCTTAAGGAAAGCTTATGGCTTAATCTGTTGGCGCTATATAAATGCCAATAATAATAGTAATAATAGTTTCTCCCTACCGTTACTGTGACCATAATAAGCTGTACATTTTTAGTTATAAGTAAGAAGTAGGCAATGCCATATGATGCTAAACTAATTACATATCATTTCTTGTTGCAGACGCCGTATCTAGAGACAGACACCGCAGAAGACATTTTTTTTTTCTGCTAAGTAACACCTTTTTATTTCAAGACTAAGTCATCCATGGCCTGTCCTTCACAATCTAGGAATGGTTGGACTGAGAGAAAAGAAGAGATGTCCAGCAAAGAAAATGGTGATGGCCACATCTTGGTCATACTATATGATGAGATTGAACATCAAAAAGACCATGTTCTCCTATGGTATGCGTGTATCTGTGTGTCTTTGCATCTGTATGTATGTCAGTATGTGTGTCACTGTGTGTATCTCTGTGTCTTTCTGTGTGTCTATAAAAACTGTGTGTGTGTCAGTGTGTGCATCGCTGTGTCTTTCTGTGTGTCTATGAAACTGTTTGTGTATCTCTGTGTCTTTCTGTGTGTATATGAAACTGTGTGTGTGTCAGTGTGTGTATCGCTGTGTCTTTCTGTGTGTCTATGAAACTGTTTGTGTATCTCTGTGTCTTTCTGTGTGTATATGAAACTGTGTGTGTGTCAGTGTGTGTATCGCTGTGTCTTTCTGTGTGTCTATGAAACGGTGTGTGTGTCAGTGTGTGTATCGCTGTGTCTTTCTGTGTGTCTATGAAACGGTGTGTGTGTATCTCTGTCTTTCTGTGTGTCTATGAAACTGTATGTGTGTCAGTGTGTGTATATCTGTGTCTTTCTGTGTGTCAGTGTGTGTATATCTGTGTCTTTCTGTGTCTGTGAAACTGTGTGTGTGTCAGTGCGTGTATCTGGGGGTGGGTGTGGGTATTACACAAGTAAACCACTGCTTTCAAATGGCAACAGTACATAAAAACACACAACACTACATACAAATACACCCTTACATTCACTCACACATACACCATAAAAATATGCTTACATTCAAACACTGCTCAGTGCTAAATACAACCCTGTAAGAATGGGCAAATGGTTGATCCCCAGCTTGCAAAGCATTGTGAGAGCAAAAAAACATTCTTGCACCAGAACCACCTCCATATTAGTTCTGCGACCGATAGAAACGACTGCATGTGGTCCTTGTGCCAACTACTGTTATATTGTAAATAAATAAATAAAAATATTTTTGTGTATGTTTTGTTTTGCACATATAGTTCTGGCTACACATACTTCATTGCACACCTGTACTGTTATGCTAACATATTGGTCATTCTATATGGTTCATTCTATATTGAATTGATGTTGATAATCTTTTCTTTATATGGTTTTGAAGGTTGGGACATTTCGTGATAATCTCCTCCATTTCAGTTTGCTAGTTAGATGACATTACTATTTAATCCACTTTTGGGATATGCGTTACAATTTCCGAGATAATTTGGTCGGGGTGAGCCAGGGGTCAGTTGCACCTGGATGCAGGATGTTTTTAGTTACCTATGTGGATGTGATTAAATGAGCCCTCCCTTTGCTCACCCCCTTATAGCTTTATAGCTGAATAGGAGAATGTTTCCAGATGAGTTACAAGGATACATTCTGTAATTTAGATTTAAACCAGTTTGGAGTTCAGTCATTGACTAAATGAGAATCATGTGTCCAGGCTGGTTGTAGGTGACATGGAGGTAGGGGGGAATGTCCAGGCTGGTTGTAGGTGACCTTCAGGTGGGTGGGGATGTACAGGTTGGGTGTAAATGATGGGAGAGGGATTTAATGAGATGTGAAGGGACATACACTGATCAGCCACAACATTAAACCATTGACTGTTGAAGTGAATAACACCTGTCAAGGGATGGGATATTGGGCAGCAAGTGAACAGTCAGTTCTTGAATTTCACGTGTTGGTAGGAGGAAACATACTTAATGGGTGGAGGAAAAATGGACAAAGAAAAGGAGGAAAAATGGACAAGAGAAAAGATCTGAGTGACTTTGACAAGGACCATATAGCGATCACTTGACGACTGGGTCAGAGCATCTCCAAAAGGGCAAGTTTTGGAGGTGTTCCCGGTATGCAGTGGTTAGTACCTACCAAAAGTGGTGCAAGGAAGAACAACTGGTGAACTAGCATCATGGTCATGGGCGCCCAAGGTTCATCTCCGATTTTAACCTTTCGATTGTAAGCTCACGAGCAGGGCCTCTACCTGTTGTATCGGTCTGTTCTTATTGTGTTTGTCTTTTTCCCAATTGTACAGAATATGTTGGTGCTTTATAAATGCCAGTAATACATAAATAAATTGATGCATGTGGGGAGTAAAAACTAGCCCGTCTGGTCCGATCACATAGATGAGCTGCTCAAATTGCTGGAAAGCGTAATGCTGGCCATGATACAAGGTGTCAGAACATACAGTGCATCTCATACAGTCTACGTAGTTGCAGACCCGTCATAATGTGCCCTGTCCCCCTCCAAAAGTGCCTTTGATTGAGATGTGAGAATCAGAAGTGGACCATGGAGCAATGGAAGAAGGTTGCCTGGTCTGATGAATCATGGTTTCTTGTAGATCAGGTGGGTGGCCGGGTGCATGAGCATTATTTACCTGGGAAAGAGATGGCAGATGTACTAGGGAAAGAGGGCAGGCTGGCAGAGGCAGTGTTATGCTCTTGGCATGTGGATGTTACCACGTACCACTACCTAGAAATTGTTGCAGACCATGTACATGCTTCATGGCAATCCTGAAGGCAGTGTCCTCTTTCAGCAGGATAATGCACCCTGCCACTCTACAATAATTCTTCAGTAATGGTTTGAGAAGCATGACAAAGAGTTCAAGGTGTTTCCTTGACCTCTAAATTTCCCAGATCTCAATCCGATTGAGTACCTGTGGGACGTGCTGAGACAATAAATCTGATCCATATAGGACCCACCTCGCAACTTGCAGGAATTAAAGTATCTGCTGCTAATGTCTTGGTACCAGATACCACAGGACACATTCAGAATGTTTGTGGAGTCCATGGCTCAACGTATCAGAGATAATATTAAGCAGTTGGTTTTCATGTTGTGGCTAATGAGTGTATATGTTAATGTCGATGTCATTAATAAATATTATTTTATTAGTACTAAATGCTCCTGTAGATTATAGTATTGTGACTCCCAATATTTAAAATGTTTATGTTTTACTACATGGTAATACCATGTTTCTGTGGATTGCTTGTATAATCTATATTCTTAGATTATCACTAGTTTTGCCTAATTTATGAATTTGTCTGATTTCAGACACTCTGAGTGTTTTTGTGATTACTTTTTTATTGAGCAATTTAGGAAGATGTTCACAGACATGCAACTATAGAACTAGACAGACTGTTACATCGACAGAGTAAAAGTACTCGTATAGGTCATCGATATTGATAAAGAAGAATATGAGGAACAGTACGTATACTACTAGAAGACGTAATATTTTATGAGAAAGGTGTCTGTCTCTATATACGGTGTCTATACAGAATCAGAGAGTTTAGGACAGAAAAGAAGATAATTCTGGACTCTGGCCTTCATTATACAGGTAGCAGGACTCAGGACATTCAGGATACACAGAGCTGGTGGGAAACAACTAGACATAAATCACAAAACAAACAGGAAAAACTTGTGAGGTTCCACGGAATCGGAAGTGCCTGTAAAATAGGGGGAATAAGGGACAATTAACTAAATATTGCTCAAATGAACCCAAGGCTCCCCCCACCCCCCGATCAGGCTGTGCCCCCCGAATTGAAAGTGAAGTTACTGCTCGCTGGGCTCCCTCCATGTTACTGAGAGCCCAGCCCCTGAGCAGATCCACCTGCCTGTAAACACAGACACTGGAGGGAGGAGGAAGCAGGCTGTGCTCTCTGTGCACCACTCTCCTGCTCCCCCAGCAGAAACAAAGGGGAGACTTCCTGCAGGCTGGAGAATGGATCCTCCTCCACAGCACCAGCACAGGGATGGCTCACATGGAGCCCAAGGGGGCTGATCATATTGTGTATGTTTGTGTGTTTGTGTATAAACTGGTGTGAGTGACATTGTGTGTGTAGACTTTATTAAGAGTGTGTGTTATTGAGTGTGTCAGTGACATTGTGTGTATACTAAATAATAGTGTGTGTTATTGAGTGTGTGTTTGACATTGTGTGTATACTTAATAATAGTGTGTGTTAGTGAGAGTGTGTGACATTGTGTGTATACTTAATAGTGTGTGTCAGTGACGTTGTGTGTATACTTTATGATAGTGTGTGTTAGTGAGAGTGTGTCACATTGTGTGTATACTTAATAATAGTGTGTGTTAGTGAGAGTGTGTGACATTGTGTGTATACTTAATAATAGTGTGTGTTAGTGAGAGTGTGTCACATTGTGTGTATACTTAAAAGTGTGTGTCATTCATGTTGTGTGTATACTTAATAATCATGTGTGTTAGTGTGTGACATTGTGTGTATACATCAGTGAGAGTGTGTAAGTGAAATTGTGTGCTTACTGAAGACTGTGTGAGTGACCATATGACCAATTATATTCATAATACATTTTATAGATTATAAGGAAAAAAATGTTTTACTTACAGTGATCCTGTAACATTAATTAAACCCATTACTATAAATTAAATCCAACAATATTATAAATAAAATCCCACCAAATGAATGAAAACATTATTATCACAACTATAAATTATATATTCAATGTAAAATGTATGTATTATAGACATCCCAACATGCAAAAATGCATTTCAGGGAGTGGCTTCACAAGCTACTGCGCAACCCCCGCGCATGTGTGCGCTCACTCTTCCTGCCCCCCCCCCCCCCACGCTTGCGCTCACTCCCCCCACCAACACACACAGACACATAGATACACGTACTGGCACATACACACTGACACAAAGATACACACATTGAAACGCACACTGGCACATACACTCAGATACACACATTAGCTCATACACTCAGATATACACACACACTGACGCATGCACTCAGATACACACACTAAAGCACAGATACACACACTGAAACGCACACTCAGATACACATACTGGCACATACACACACATATTGAGATGCACACAAGTCATACTTTATAGTTTTTTGCAGCCGCCTTCCTGTTAGCTTACCCTTGTGTCCAGGAGGGTGGCTTGCTGAGAGTTCTATTGCTGGCTGAGGCTGATGGGAGTGAGCTGCTCCAGCCCTTTCCTCTGCCTCCATGCTGCTGCCTCCTCCTGAGCGGCAGCTCTCTGTGAAGCAGGGAGGAAGTAATAGTCATCACTTCCTCCCTGCCAGCTGATATCACAGGGGCCTGGGTCTTAAAGGGCCAGCAAACCACAAGGCCCTTGTTTAATGAGTTCTATGGGGGCATTAGGGGGCGCAAATCATACACAATATAGTGGAAATCACACACACATTAGATTGTGTGTGTGATTTCCGGGATATTGTGTATGATCGCCGGGTGTCAGGGAGGCGCATTCAACATGCGGGCGTCTCCCGGAATTACCGGGAGACTTGGGATGTCTGGTATTAGGCAGAATGTGTGTATGGATGTATGTATTAGGCAGGATGTGTGAATGGATGGATGTATTCGGCAGTGTGCAGTGTGCAGAGAGTAGCAGAGAAAAGCAGAGCAAGTCGAGAGTAGCGGAGCAGAGGAAGCAGAGAGGAGCGGAGCAGAGCATGCAAATAGAAGCATAGCATGCAGAGAGGAGGCAGAGCAGAGCAAGCAGAGAGGAGCAGAACAAGCAAGCAGAGAGGAGCAGGTTCTGAGAAAAGTGAATTAATTGCTGTGATTACAGCGAGTGGTGTGAGTGTGACAAAAGGTTACTTACTCCTGATTGCAGACAGTGAGTGGTATGACAGTGACACTTACTCCTGATTGCAGACAGTGAGTGGTATGACAGTGACACTTACCCCTGATTGCAGACAGTGAGTGGTATGACAGTGACAATTACTCCTGATTGCAGACAGTGAGTGGTATGACAGTGGCACTTACTCCTGATTGCAGACAGTGAGTGGTATGACAGTGACACTTACCCCTGATTGCAGACAGTGAGTGGTATGACAGTGGCACTTACCCCTGATTGCAGTCAGTGAGTGGTATGACAGTGGCACTTACCCCTGATTGCAGACAGTGAGTGGTATGACAGTGGCACTTACTCCTGATTGCAGACAGTGAGTGGTATGACAGTGACACTTACTCCTGATGGCAGACAGCGAGTGGTATGACAGTGACACTTACTCCTGATGGCAGACAGCGAGTGGTAAGACAGTGGCACTTACTCCTGATTGCAGACAGTGAGTGGTATGACAGGGACACTTACCCCTGATTGCAGACAGTGAGTGGTATGACAGTGGCACTTACTCCTGATTGAAGACAGTGAGTGGTATGATAGTGGCACTTACTCCTGATTGCAGACAGTGAGTGGTATGACAGTGACACTTACTCCTGATTGCAGACAGTGAGTGGTATGACAGTGGCACTTACTCCTGATTGCAGACAGTGAGTGGTATGACAGTGACACTTACTCCTGATTGCAGACAGTGAGTGGTATGACAGTGGCACTTACTCCTGATTGCAGACAGTGAGTGGTATGACAGTGGCACTTACTCCTGATTGCAGACAGTGAGTGGTATGACAGTGGCACTTACCCCTGATTGCAGACAGTGACTGGTATGACAGTGGCACTTACTCCTGATTGCAGACAGCGAGTGGTATGACAGTGACACTTACTCCTGATTCCAGACAGTGAGTGGTATGACAGTGACACTTACCCCTGATTGCAGACAGTGAGTGGTATGACAGTGACACTTACTCCTGATTGCAGACAGCGAGTGGTATGACAGTGGCACTTACCCCTGATTGCAGACAGTGAGTGGTATGACAGTGGCACTTACTCCTGATTGCAGACAGTGAGTGGTATGACAGTGGCACTTACTCCTGATTGCAGACAGTGAGTGGTATGACAGTGGCACTTACTCCTGATTGCAGACAGTGAGTGGTATGACAGGGACACTTACCCCTGATTGCAGACAGTGAGTGGTATGACAGTGGCACTTACTCCTGATTGAAGACAGTGAGTGGTATGATAGTGGCACTTACTCCTGATTGCAGACAGTGAGTGGTATGACAGTGACACTTACTCCTGATTGCAGACAGTGAGTGGTATGACAGTGGCACTTACTCCTGATTGCAGACAGTGAGTGGTATGACAGTGACACTTACTCCTGATTGCAGACAGTGAGTGGTATGACAGGGACACTTACCCCTGATTGCAGACAGTGAGTGGTATGACAGTGGCACTTACTCCTGATTGAAGACAGTGAGTGGTATGATAGTGGCACTTACTCCTGATTGCAGACAGTGAGTGGTATGACAGTGACACTTACTCCTGATTGCAGACAGTGAGTGGTATGACAGTGGCACTTACTCCTGATTGCAGACAGTGAGTGGTATGACAGTGACACTTACTCCTGATTGCAGACAGTGAGTGGTATGACAGTGGCACTTACTCCTGATTGCAGACAGTGAGTGGTATGACAGTGGCACTTACTCCTGATTGCAGACAGTGAGTGGTATGACAGTGGCACTTACCCCTGATTGCAGACAGTGACTGGTATGACAGTGGCACTTACTCCTGATTGCAGACAGCGAGTGGTATGACAGTGACACTTACTCCTGATTCCAGACAGTGAGTGGTATGACAGTGACACTTACCCCTGATTGCAGACAGTGAGTGGTATGACAGTGACACTTACTCCTGATTGCAGACAGCGAGTGGTATGACAGTGGCACTTACCCCTGATTGCAGACAGTGAGTGGTATGACAGTGGCACTTACTCCTGATTGCAGACAGTGAGTGGTATGACAGTGGCACTTACTCCTGATTGCAGACAGTGAGTGGTATGACAGTGGCACTTACTCCTGATTGCAGACAGTGAGTGGTATGACAGTGGCACTTACTCCTGATTGCAGACAGTGAGGGGTATGACAGTGGCACTTACTCCTGATTGCAGACAGTGAGTGGTATGACAGTGGCACTTAATCCTGATTGCAGACAGTGAGTGGTATGACAGTGACACTTACTCCTGATGGCAGACAGCGAGTGGTAAGACAGTGGCACTTACTCCTGATTGCAGACAGTGAGTGGTATGACAGTGGCACTTACTCCTGATTGAAGACAGTGAGTGGTATGACAGTGGCACTTACTCCTGATTGCAGACAGTGAGTGGTATGACAGTGGCACTTACTCCTGATTGCAGACAGTGAGTGGTATGACAGTGGCACTTACTCCTGATTGCAGACAGTGAGTGGTATGACAGTGGCACTTACCCCTGATTGCAGACAGTGAGTGGTATGACAGTGGCACTTACTCCTGATTGCAGACAGTGAGTGGTATGACAGTGGCACTTAATCCTGATTGCAGACAGTGAGTGGTATGACAGTGACACTTACTCCTGATGGCAGACAGCGAGTGGTAAGACAGTGGCACTTACTCCTGATTGAAGACAGTGAGTGGTATGACAGTGGCACTTACTCCTGATTGCAGACAGTGAGTGGTATGACAGTGGCACTTACTCCTGATTGCAGACAGTGAGTGGTATGACAGTGGCACTTAATCCTGATTGCAGACAGTGAGTGGTATGACAGTGGCACTTAATCCTGATTGCAGACAGTGAGTGGTATGACAGTGACACTTACTCCTGATGGCAGACAGCGAGTGGTAAGACAGTGGCACTTACTCCTGATTGCAGACAGTGAGTGGTATGACAGTGACACTTACTCCTGATTGCAGACAGTGAGTGGTATGACAGTGACACTTACTCCTGATTGCAGACAGTGAGTGGTATGACAGTGGCACTTACCCCTGATTGCAGACAGTGAGTGGTATGACAGGGACACTTACCCCTGATTGCAGACAGTGAGTGGTATGACAGTGACACTTACTCCTGATTGCAGACAGTGAGTGGTATGACAGTGGCACTTACCCCTGATTGCAGACAGTGAGTGGTATGACAGTGGCACTTAATCCTGATTGCAGACAGTGAGTGGTATGACAGTGACACTTACTCCTGATGGCAGACAGCGAGTGGTAAGACAGTGGCACTTACTCCTGATTGCAGACAGTGAGTGGTATGACAGTGGCACTTACTCCTGATTGAAGACAGTGAGTGGTATGACAGTGGCACTTACTCCTGATTGCAGACAGTGAGTGGTATGACAGTGGCACTTACTCCTGATTGCAGACAGTGAGTGGTATGACAGTGGCACTTACTCCTGATTGCAGACAGTGAGTGGTATGACAGTGGCACTTACCCCTGATTGCAGACAGTGAGTGGTATGACAGTGGCACTTACTCCTGATTGCAGACAGTGAGTGGTATGACAGTGGCACTTAATCCTGATTGCAGACAGTGAGTGGTATGACAGTGACACTTACTCCTGATGGCAGACAGCGAGTGGTAAGACAGTGGCACTTACTCCTGATTGAAGACAGTGAGTGGTATGACAGTGGCACTTACTCCTGATTGCAGACAGTGAGTGGTATGACAGTGGCACTTACTCCTGATTGCAGACAGTGAGTGGTATGACAGTGGCACTTAATCCTGATTGCAGACAGTGAGTGGTATGACAGTGGCACTTAATCCTGATTGCAGACAGTGAGTGGTATGACAGTGACACTTACTCCTGATGGCAGACAGCGAGTGGTAAGACAGTGGCACTTACTCCTGATTGCAGACAGTGAGTGGTATGACAGTTACACTTACTCCTGATTGCAGACAGTGAGTGGTATGACAGTGACACTTACTCCTGATTGCAGACAGTGAGTGGTATGACAGTGGCACTTACCCCTGATTGCAGACAGTGAGTGGTATGACAGGGACACTTACCCCTGATTGCAGACAGTGAGTGGTATGACAGTGACACTTACTCCTGATTGCAGACAGTGAGTGGTATGACAGTGGCACTTACCCCTGATTGCAGACAGTGAGTGGTATGACAGGGACACTTACCCCTGATTGCAGACAGTGAGTGGTATGACAGTGGCACTTACTCCTGATTGCAGACAGTGTTGTGACAGTGTTACCTTACTTACCAGAGATTGCAGACAGTTTGCAGTGCGGCCCCACATAAGGTGTGAAACCTTACCTACCTGAGAGTGCAATTTGCAGAGGGACTGAGTGAGCGGAGCGGACACTCCAGACAGTGGCACTATTACTGTAAGTAACGTGAACTTTAATTGCAGCTTTTGAGTAAATGATATGTATGTACCCAGGATTAAATAGTGTGAGCATGAGAATGAAACGAGTCATTTTAGTTTGTGTTGGTATAATATTCACCAACTATAGGTCAGGGCACAAACTATAGTGCCAACCATTTTTAGTTGTTCATGGAAGTGGAGCTAAATCTGCTCTTCTTACAGGAAAAGTTCACTTGAGTTAGCCTTTCAAATTACAACGTTCTGTCAGTTTAAAATGCTTAAACTCTGAGTGTAGAGAGTGCGCTGTTAAGTGACCATTTTCTATGTTTGTGAAATATGAATGCTGGAGATGCCACTGATGGTCAGAAGAAATAGCTTAGAGTGGGATAAAATGCTGAATAGTAATTAAAAATATAGAAATATTAAAATAAATACAAATATAGATCAATCATTGGGGTATAGCAACCTCTTAAATAGAATATAATAAATTCCCAATATATTATGTATTAATACCACAAATTTAAATGAATATATAAGGCCAGACTGTCTACGATATTAGGGCAAAATGGAGCCTCTTAGGATAAATATAACCTGAATATAATTGCCAGATGGTTAATGCCACAAAAGCATTGTAAATCCAGGCTCACATTAAACTATCACGTAACATATTATCTGTACCTTGAGGCCGGGAGAAAAGAGGAGAGCTTGTCTTTTTATTTTTAGCCCGAGCATCACCCTTGATGAAGGCTATTTAGGCTGAAACGTTGGGGGCTTCTGGTGTCATTTTATCACAATGTATCTACACAAGGAGGTAAAACACTTTGTACATGAGTTTTCTTTGTTTATTCCTCAGACATTTATTCCATGTATTGATTTAACACACAGACATTATACTCTGCATCCTTCTGTATATATAGACTGTATTGGGGAATTTATAATTTACTGCTTCCATATACCTGTGTTTTGTACATATACACTGAACAAAATTATAAACGCAACACTTTTGTTTTTGCCCCCATTTTTCATGAACATCTTGCACAATTCACGGGCAGCAGCTCTGGTGGACATTCCTGCAGTCAGCATGCCAATTGCACGCTCCCACAAAACTTGTGACATCTGTGGTTTTGTGCTGTGTGATAAAACTGCACATTTTAGAGTGGCCAGCCTAAGGCACACCTGTGCAATAATCATGCTGTCTAATCAGCATCTTGATATGCCACACCTGTGAGGTGGATGGATTATCTCGGCAAAGGAGAAGTGCTCACTAACACAGATTTAGACAGATTTGTGAACAATATTTGAGAGAAATGGACCTTTTGTGTATATAGAAAAAGTCTTAGATCTTAGAGTTCAGCTCATGAAAAATGGGGGCAAAAACAAAAGTGTTGCGTTTATAATGTTGTCCAGTGTATGTGTCTATATATCAATTTGGATTTTGATAAAATTTTGCTATGAATTAAAGTTTATTTTTATTTAAAAAAATTGGGTGGGCAGTTAGTCTTTGTATATAGTTTAATGTCAGCCTGAATTTACCGGAGCGATCTGGGTCTCTATAACTAACCCACAGAGCTACCAGCTCAACATGCTCGTTACTGCGGAGGTTTAGCGTTAGTGTCCGTATCTGTCCAGTATTTCCAGGAAGGTCCATTTAGCAGATCCAATAACGTATTGTGATGGTGTCCGTATCTGTCCAGTATTTCCAGGAAGGTCCATTTAGCAGATCCAATAACGTATTGTGATGGTGACCGTATCTGTCCAGTATTTCCAGGAAGGTCCATTTGGCAGAGCCTCCCATAGCGGGTAATGATGGTGACCGTATCTGTCCAGTGTTTCCAGGAAGGTCCATTTGGCATAGCCTACCATAGCTGGTAATGATGGCGAACGATACCGGATGCCAGTCACATGGGGGGCATGATGTCGGTCAGTTTAGGAGATGCAGTCAGGCGGCTTGGCCCACTATCTCCTGTTGCTGGCCGCCGTTCCTTCCCCAGCCTGTTTCTTTCTCTGTCATGTCCGCACTGTTTGCCCCTCGCTGTGTGAGCAGTGCCATGGCGGGGGTTTATCGGGGGTTTATCGGGGGTCTCTGAGGTTGTGGAGTTAGATTTTGGTGGTTGCCAATGCTGTGATAATTCGGGGATTTCCCCGACCTGCTGTTTAGCTGGAGAGCATTGCCGTCTGCTCTGACATTATGGCCGTCCCAGCGGCGATCCCATCGTACATTGTATGTGCAGCACTGCGTACATTTCTCTATTTCACTTGGCTTTGGTTCCTCTGGGGCCTGTTGTGGGTTAGCAGCGATGGGGTGGTGGCTTCATGACTTTATGTTGTCATGGTAACCATTGCATGTGGGCACTGTGTCAGCCACTGGTATAGTTTAAATAAATATAACATTGTGTGTGCTGCCGCCATTCTGTTCTCCTCCCTCCATATTGTCTGCTGTTTGCCTTGTGCCGGACTGATTTCACCGATGGATTGTGGGTAAATTTGCAACTGAAATGGAATGCTGTTTAAGCTCCGCCCATCACTAACATTTACCAAAGATCCCGCCGCCATCAGAAAAAATAATCCCTTCTAATGTGTAAATAAAAAGCTACGGTGAATTAAAAATAAATAAAAGAACAGAAAATACAGAGACTGAAAATTATTGATTTAATAACCAAGAAAGCAAAAGGATGCAGAACACAAATAAATAGTCATGTATCATTATTTAAAGAGACAGCACATGTAAAACAACCGTTACAACAGATATACAAAGTCTATACAATAAAGTGACCAGGGCTTTCTCACACTTGGGTTGTCTTTTTTTGGTGTTTTTTTATTTTTTTTATTTAGTTATTTGTTTTATTTGTGCATATGATATACACGCAGATTATCTGACGAGGTATAACCGCTGTGTGGTATTGAAGAAACATTGCACATTTTTTGTAATTGAGATTAAGCAAGATTAGAGTAGTTACGTTTTGAAGCAGGATACAGAATAATGCAATTACTCCAGGATTATAATGAGACAAGAAGGAGACAAGGGCCTTACATGTAATGAATGTCACTGGGTGCCCAGTAAGGACTGCGTTAGGTGACCAATTAGCCGGATTACGTGTCAAGCGCAGACTGGCAGAATCAGCAGGTCTACAAGTTAGGGGGTTGAACAGATAATACGGGTACTCAGCCTGTGCCCACCCGACCTCCAAATATGTCCCGGAGCGAAGTGCAAGCTATGTCCCCCACCGGCCTCAGATTTCGACACATTCCAGCGCAATGTTCTCACGGATCCTGTCGGGTTTGGCGTCCCGGACTGAAGCTCGTGGTCTTCCGTCAGGTTCGTCGGTGTGATGTGCAACCTTCCGCACGTGTGAGCAGCACCCACGGGGATGTCCCTTTGTGGACCGAGGTCCAGGAATGTAGTGAGCTTTTGGTGAGTGCCTGCTCTTCTCAGTTTTCTCTTACGCCTCTTCCATTGCGGCATCTTAACATGGTCTCTCATAGCTGGCCTGGTGACTCCGTGGCATGTCGATGTACTGGGCATAGCTGGAGCCTGTGTTGTGGGCATCTCTGCTCGAAGGCATAGTGTGAGCCAGAGTTGAGACCAACTTCGTTGTATAGCTTGGCAATGTGATCATCCCTCGAGGCCTTAGGTAGGAGCAGTTGCGTGACTATGTGCTTAGCTCCGTCGGCCATCTTGTATCGCACATGGCCAGTATTCAGCTTTGCAGGTCTGTCTGCCCCTGCGGTCTTGAGAAGGCCAGGACTTCAGTGTGGACCGGGATGACCGCCACTGGTCCAGAGGGGGGTAACGGGGCCGCATAGAGGCTTCAGCCAGGTATGCTCACTGGGTCAGGAGATCGGTCGTTTCCTCAGTCGCCAGGCACTCTAGGCCGCAGATATGAACCAAGGTATGCGGTCAGACCGTCACCGCTCAGGCATGAGATGTTGCCGGCAGTTACAGTGTCGGTCTGATACGTGTAAAGCTCTGATTGGCGTGATGAAAGGTATTATTAGTATTGTTCTTCTGATTTAGTCTTGGTCCCTTTTTTTTAAATACTTTGTATGCATGTCATAACCAGGGCCGGACTGGGGATTCAAAGCAGCCCTGGAAAAATTGTATACCAGCCCCATATGTCATTGTGCCATGTAGTAAGTGTGTGTGTCCGTCAGCCGGCGGGGGAGACCTAATTATTCCATGCTTTTCTATGGGGAAAAATCTGATGCTGGAGGTCCTTATGCAGAGCGGGAGGACGTTCGGCATCCGATAACTTTTCAATTCCTAAAGTCCCTCTAGTGACTGTCTGGTAGAGGAGGAGATAACCCTGCAAAGTAATTATTGCAGCTTCTCAGAAACTGCAATAATTACCACTGTGGGGTTAAGCGACATGGAACATTGTACCCAGACCACTTCTTTTTTTTTTTTTTTTTTTTTATGTTTACATTTTTATTTCGCTTTTCCAAATTACAGAGAAAATTTTTCAGAAAACAAAAATTAATACAAAAAGAGAAAGAAAAATACCATACAAAATAGAAAACAATATATTGCCATTGTAACGGATCACCTGGCACCCCGAAGAGATACCTTCCGTTGATGGATGCTCCTAGTGCTTCCCGAGGACTCCAAGCACTCCGCCAGACACTATAACCACTGCAGACCCCACGAACCACCGCAGCTTGGTTGGGGTCTCGCCGTCTCCACCCACTCTGGACGCAAGACCAGGGTTCAGCTTCCAGTAGGTCAACCTCTCCGAATTCCAGAGAGCAGGAACAAGAACCAGCTCTTAGCAGAGCTTAGTTATTATACCCTGGGGAGTATAGTGATTATAGCAATCCCCAGAGTGTAGTTCTCCAATCCCCCAAACATGAGCCGAAACTTCATGAAGGTCCAAGATGATCTGACTTTAATTAACACTCACAGACTTTTATGCAAGTCCCCATGCAAGGGGACATACCACAGGGAGGGACAACATGTAACCAATCCCGTACAGTAAAACATAAAACACACCCAGCACAAACACATAAAATCCTCCCCTCTGCCTGTGATATAATCAGGGCCGGACTGGGAATAAAAAGCAGCCCTGGAAAAATGTTATACCAGCCCCATCATAAATTGTGCCAGCTGTGACAGATATACAGTTACAATTATTTAACCAACAAGAAGGAGCGCACTCACAGGACTTAAAATAAACAAAAGAGCTGTTTCATTCTAATCAGATGTGCAACATCTTACTTCAACGTTTTATCCTTATAATTTTGAAAGGTCCAGTAATGGGAATGAAACATTGACTGAATGCTGCTGCACGTCTGATTTAAATAAATGTTATTTTGGTTAGTCCTCATTCCTATGAGCGCACTCTTCGTTGTATGTAGTTTGATACCAGGGAATGAACGACTGAGAGAAAGGCAGGGTTATCCACTAAACTAATAGTTTTGTGAATGAAAATGTAAATTGCTAAATAGTCAAGCTGTCACTATACCCAAGTTAAAATTTTGTTTCAAATCCGCTATTTTGGTTTAAATTATGACATTTAGATTTTCACTTTTTAAAATTAAAACTATTAGTAATAACCCTTTGGCAAATGTCAAACCCTTCATACATTATATATGTATATATATATGTGTGTGTGTGTGTGTGTGTGTGTGTGTAATTTCCAAGTGTATTATGCATGAAAATATTATATATAATAAACATAATAATTATTAAAATTATGCTTGCGATTTATATACATACATACATACATATATATATATAGTGATATAATACCATTTGTGCATATGTATCTATGCAGAATACTTTCACAAATGACATAGATAAAGCAAAGCTATATTTGATTTTTTTAATTCAACATGTCATTTAAAAAAAAAAAAAAACACAAGCATAAACACAGATTTTTGATTAATGGATACTCACTGGCACGTACTGATGCCCACACACCCACATACACTGGCGCACAATGATCCATACTCACACACATACAGTGATCCATACTGACACTAACACAGTAATCCATACTGATAGATACATACAATAATCCATACTGACACTCACACACAGTAATCCATACTGACACATACATTGATCCACACTGACACTCACACACAGTAATCCATACTGACACTCACACATACATTGATCCATACTGACACTAACACAGTAATCCATACTGATACATACATTGATCCATACTGACACCCACACACAGTAATCCATACTGACACTCACACACAGTAATCCATACTGACACCCACACACAGTAATCCATACTGACACTCACACACAGTAATCCATACTGACACCCACACACAGTAATCCATACTGACACTCACACACAGTAATCCATACTGACACTCACACACAGTAATCCATACTGATACATACATTGATCCATACTGACACTCACACACAGTAATCCATACTGACACACACACACAGTAATCCATACTGACACTCACACACAGTAATCCATACTGACACTCACACATACAGTGATCCATACTGACACTCACACACAGTAATCCATACTGACACTCACACACAGTAATCCATACTGACACTCACACACAGTAATCCATACTGACACTCACACATACAGTGATCCATACTGACACTCACACACAGTAATCCATACTGACACTCACACACAGTAATCCATACTGACACTCACACATACAGTGATCCATACTGACACTCACACATACAGTGATCCATACTGACACTCACACACAGTGATCCATACTGACACTCACACACAGTAATCCATACTGACACTCACACATACAGTGATCCATACTGACACTCACACATACATTGATCCATACTGACACTCACACATACATTGATCCATACTGACACTCACACAAACGTTGATCCATACTGACACTCACACAAACATTGATCCATACATTGATCCACACTGACACTCACACACAGTAATCCATACTGACACTCACACAAACATTGATCCATACTGACACTCACACATACATTGATCCATACTGACACTCACACAAACATTGATCCATACTGACACTCACACAAACATTGATCCATACATTGATTCATACTGACACTCACACAAACATTGATCCATACATTGATCCACACTGACACTCACACACAGTAATCCATACTGACACTCACACAAACATTGATCCATACTGACACTCACACAAACATTGATCCGTACACTGATCCATACTGACACATACATTGATCCATACTGACACTCACACAAACATTGATCCGTACACTGATCCATACTGACACTCACACAAACATTGATCCGTACACTGATCCATACTGACACATACATTGATCCATACTGACACTCACACATACATTGATCTATACTGACACTCACACATACATTGATCTATACTGACACTCACACACAGTAATCCATACTGACACTCACACATACATTGATCCATACTGACACTCACACATACATTGATCCACACTGACACTCACACACAGTAATCCATACTGACACTCACACATACATTGATCCATACTGACACTCACACAAACATTGATCCGTACACTGATCCATACTGACACATACATTGATCCATACTGACACTCACACAAACATTGATCCATACATTGACCCATACTGACACTCACACAAACATTGATCCATACATTGATCCATACTGACACAAACATTGATCCATACTGACACTCACACAAACATTGATCCATACATTGATCCATACTGACACTCACACATACATTGATCTATACTGACACTCACACAAACATTGACCCATACTGACACTCACACAAACATTGATCCATACATTGATCCATACTGACACATACATTGATCCATACACTGATCCATACATTGACCCATACTGACACTCACACAAACATTGATCCATACATTGATCCATACATTGACCCATACTGACACTCACACAAACATTGATCCATACATTGATACATACATTGACCCATACTGACACTCACACAAACATTGATCCATACACTGATCCATACATTGACCCATACTGACACTCACACAAACATTGATCCATACATTGACCCATACTGACACTCACACATACATTGATCCATACATTGACCCATACTGACACTCACACAAACATTGATCCGTACACTGATCCATACTGACACATACATTGATCCATACTGACACTCACACAAACATTGATCCATACTGACACTCACACAAACATTGATCCGTACACTGATCCATACTGACACATACATTGATCCATACTGACACTCACACAAACATTGATCTATACTGACACTCACACAAACATTGATCCATACTGACACTCACACAAACATTGATCCATACACTGATCCATACTGACACATGCATTGATCCATACACTGATCCATACATTGATCCATACTGACACTCACACATACATTGATCCATACTGACACTCACACAAACATTGATCCATACTGACACTCACACAAACATTGATCCAAACACTGATCCATACATTGACCCACACTGACACTCACACAAACATTGATCCATACTGACACTCACACAAACATTGACCCATACTGACACTCACACAAACATTGACCCATACACTGATCCATACTGACACTCACACATACATTGATCCATACATTGACCCATACTGACACTCACACATACATTGATCCATACATTGACCCATACTGACACTCACACATACATTGATCCATACATTGACCCATACTGACACTCACACATACAGAACTCCATACTGACACTCACATAATATCTTCAAAAACACCTCCCACACACAATTACACACTCAAATATACACACAACCTATGAATCCTACCTTGCTCCGTGCTCGCTCAGCTCCTGGCTGAGAAGCAGCCTGCCTGCAGCTCTGTCTGGCCCCCTGCTCACTCCTCTCCCTGCCTGCAGCTCTGTCTGGCCCCACTCCTCTCCCTGCCTGCAGCTCTGTCTGGCCCCACTCCTCTCCCTGCCTGCAGCTGTCTGGCCCCACTCCTCTCCCTGCCAGCACTTTACACACAGGAAGCAGAAGGCAGAGGACCCGCGTGGGCTGCCCTGCTCTGCCTGATAACCGGGTCACATGCTTCCTGTGTGTGAAGGCTGACAGGCAGGCACAGGACTGCCTCCCTCCCTGCTCCTTATCCTTCACTCGCGAGCAGCATTAACCCCTTCAGGACCGGCCTGTTTTTGCGATGTTTGTACGTTAAGGACCGGGGCGGTTTTAACACTTTTGTGGTGTTTGTGTTTAGCTGTAATTTTCCGCTCTCTCATTTACGGTTCCCATACAAGTTATATATTGTTTTTTTCACGACAAGAAGGGCTTTCTTTACATACCAGTATTTATATTATGTCCAATATTGTATTTAAAAAAAATAATAAAATATGGTGAAAAAAAAAAAAAAAAACATGTTTTTGGACTTTTACTTGAAAAATCTTTTACTTATCTACAAAAGCTAATGAAAAAAACTGCTAAATAGATTCAAAATTTTGTCCCGAGTTTAAAAACACCCAGTGTTTACATGCTTTATTGCTTTTTTTTGCAAGTTATAGGCCTATAAATACAAGTAGGAAATTGCTGTTTCAATATATATATATATATTTTAAATGTATCAATAGTGACATTGTTACACCGTTATCTGTCATAAATCCCCGAAACACACCTACCATGTACATATTTATTTAAAGTAGACAACCCAGGGTATTTAAAATGGGGTATGTCCAGTCTTTTTTAGTAGCCACCTAGTCACAAACACTGGCCAAAGTTAGCATTTATATTTGTTTGTGTGTTAAAAATGCAAAAAACGCTAACTTTGGCCGGTGTTTGTGACTAAGTGGCTACTAAAAAAGGCTGAACATACCCCATTTGCAATACCTTGGGTTGTCTTCTTTTGCAAATGGTATGCCATCATGGGGCTAATTCTCATTCCTTGGCTACCATACGCTCTCAAAGGCAACCTAACCAATCTGACAAATTTCAATAAAAAAAATAAAAGTAAAATCAAGCCTTATATTTGACCCTGTAACTTTCACAAACACTATAAAACCTCTACATGTGGGGTACTGTTATACTCAGGAGACTTCGCTGAACACAAATATTAGTGTATCAGAACAGTAAAATATATCACAGCAATAATATCCTCAGTGAAAGAGCTGTTTGTGTGTGAAAAATGCAAAAAACTTCACTTTCACTGACAATATCATCGCTGTGATATGTTTTACTGTTTTGAAACACTAATATTTGTGTTCAGCGAAGTCTCCCGAGTAAAACAGTACCCCCATGTACAGGATTTAGGGTGTCATAGAAAGTTACAGGGTTAAGCACAGTGCTAGCAAATTAAATTATCTGGACTTTTGGCCTGGGTTGGCAGGCAGGTCCCTCAAATTGCAATCATTAAAATTACTTAATTAGGTAAAAATATTACATAAATATGCACGTAGAATTTTAATATATATACATATTTATATATTTGACGTCTACGTGTATATTTATGAAATTATTAATGTAATTTTGTATGTGGACATATGTATATTTCGTATTATTTTTATTTATTTATTTATACATAGATATATATATCATTACATTCTAAGTGTATTTTGATATAAATATATATATATCAATATCAAAATACTGTTAGAATAAAATTGAATATATATATATAATTTTTTTTAATTATTAAAAATTATTTTTATTTTTTGTTATTTATTTTTATTAACATATTATTTGTATTTTATAATAATATATATATACCATATATATAGTTATTATATATATTGTATATATTTGTGTGTAATTTAAATATAAGTGTATTTTTATATTAATATACGTATATATAAATATAAAAATACACTTAGTGTGACATTATATATATGATATATATACATATATTATATATAGGTATATATAGATATAATACATGTATATATATCATATATATATATATACACATATTATTATTTTTTTACACAGATTTTTTTTTTACACTTTATTTTTGATTTTACAGATGCAGGGAGACTGCCTGTCAGCACAGACAGTCCCCCTGCAGGCAGATACAAAGACCCCTATTGCGGTCATGTGATCGAGTGATCACATGGCCGTGGGGTCCTGATCTGCCGAGGGGGGACTGCCCGGGCAGACAGGCAGTCCCCCTGGACCGGGAGGAGAGCTGATCGCCGCCGTGGGACCGACGGCGATCAGGTAAGTTGCCCAAAACCGTTATGACGGTTCAGGACCGTCAGCGGTCCAAACGCACGTTTTGCCGCTGACGGTCCTGAACCGTCAGCGGTCCTTAAGGGGTTAACAGGTCACTTTGGAGTGCCTGCTGCTCACTGTGTGTACTGTGTGGGGAGAGGAAGGGCTGCTGCACTGTGCGGCCCCAAGTGCACCGGCCCACCGGGAAATTTCCCGGTATCCCGGTGGGCCAGTCCGGCCCTGGATATAATTACTGAACACAATGGGTTAATGTAATTTATCACAGGCAGGAAAAATACACTTTTTCTACATATACTATAACTTTAAAAATATGCATCACATTCACATAAAAATTACATATTCACAATCAATCCATTCTGCAACATATTTAAAAATGGCACGAATCAGACCAGGGGTTCAAAATTTAGCAAAAGTATTTTTAAAACCCACTGCCAGCATGGCTTTCCGTCCCAAACCAGTTTCACAAGAGTCCTCTATCCTGGAGACAATGGAGAGGTAATCCAATTATATCCAGGGATAAAGGCAGACTCCATTGAGCACATGTTAGCAAAAGACACAAAAATACATAACTCCTATCATACTGAACAGAACCCCCACATTCAACCCATCCCCAGATGGCTTGGATCTGAGCGCTCAATATATCCAAACAGCGCTCAGATGCCACAAACACAGTCAAATCGCCATGGGGTTTAAGTCTAGCATGGGCTGATGAGAGGGCCATAGTCATGAGGCAGGAGGCTGGCACTCAGGCTCCTCCAACAGCCATGGGAAAAGGGGCGCTTGTCACCTAACCATCTAGGGACAAAAGGCGTTTTGTCACAGCCATATTTTACATTATACATTCTACGATCTATTCTGACTTATTTTCAACTTCAGTAATACTTTTATAGCATTTTTATATCTTCCGATCAACAATACACCCTTATTTTCAATAAGAATTTTGAATAAAAAAACTTCTAATGCACTTTATACATATCCTGATTGTTGAATTAAATTTGAATCCCCCCTGCCCTATCTATAAATTAATCTAACTGTTATTTATTTTAGTTTTAGTCCCAATATGTACAAAAAATTAATTGTAGTAATTGTTTATTTTATATATCTACATTTCCAATTTAATTTATGGCATTCCCAACCAAACGTCTATACCAATCAACTTCTGCTGCCTAAATCTCAATCACTTTGGAAGGCTTTTCTCATTTTGTTTTATATAGCCTCCTTTAATTTATATTAGCCATCTGTATTTACTGTAAGAACAATCAGGATGTGGAATTCTCTGCCTGAAGAAGTGGTTTTATCAGAGTCCATACAGATGTTCAAACAGCTACTAGATGCATATTTGCAGAAACAGAATATTCAAGGATTTAATCTTTCAATGCAGGGTAATAACTGCTTGATCCAAGGATAAATCTGACTGCCATTCTGGGGTCAAGAAGGAATTTTTTTCCTAGCTTGTTGCAAAATTGGAAGTGCTTCAAACTGTGGGTTTTTTGCCTTCTTTTGGATCAACAGCAAAAAACAAATGTGAGGAAGGCTGAACTTGATGGATGCAAGTCTATTTTCAGCCTATGTAACTATGTAACAATGTATTTATGAAGCTGTTTTGCTTATTAATTTTGCCTTATTTGCTCCTAATTCCTCTCATTTCCAACTCGCCCAGATATTATCATAGATATCTTGTCTGCCTTTTAGCCTATATGCCATCTCCTCGTAGGTTTTAGTGATAGAGATATATTCACTTGTGTACCGAACCGGATCTGTTTAGACGTGCTTGCTGCTTTCTCCTCTCCCTGAAACCTTGCTCTGACCTAGACCACGCCGCCATCTCCATTCCCAGACCAGGACTGACACCGGAATTCCGTTATCTCTCTCTAATAATCTGAACCATTGTTAGTAAAACAGCTGGACTCTTCCTAACACTCTGAACCAACCAAGAACACCCTCTACAGAGTTAAAATGGAAAACCTTAAGTACCAATATTTTCAATCTAATCCAGCTACTTTTAATTAACAAAAGAAACATACTTAACCTACATTGTAAATACTTGTTTTTTTCTCTTGAATTTGTTACAAATATCAAGCAATTCAGTTCAATTTAGTTAAATGTTGCATGCAAACTTGTGTTCAAGTAAATAAGGACTTTTTTTTACTTTTGTTTGCTACAACTGTTGCTATTATTCAATCAAGACAATTTTTCTTTTTATTTAATGCTGCATGCAAACTGCTATTAGAAGCAATTATAATTGTCAACAGCATGGGTCCTCAAACTCCGGCCCCCCAGATGTTGCTGAACTACAACTCCCATGATTCTCCGGCTATCTATGTAATTCAAAGAATCATTGGAGTTGAAGTTCAGCAACATCTGGGGGGCCGGAGTTTGAAGACCCCTGGTCTACAGCCTAACTTCTTTATAAAAGAGATTGAAGATAAATAAATCTTCTAAAGGAATCCACAGTCAATTCTTTGATTTTCTTAAAGGTATAGTACCGCCAATTAATTCTGCAGTTGTGTTCCTCTAATTTGTCTAAAACATAACAGCCTTTCTCCAGAAGTTTAGGGGCCCAGTACCTCCCCAGCCTCAGAGAGCTTTGTGTTGTGGATAGGAAGTTATGATTTATAAGATGAACACAATGTGTTGTCCAGGTGAGATCTAATATCTCATATTGTGGAACAATGGATTGTTCTAATATATGCCATCGAGGTGTGCTAGTCGTATCTATTAGTGCTGCTGTTTGTGACAGTATGGATGCTATGTAATATTTTTGAATATGCGGTACTCCCATTCCACCCTCTGTCATTTTGCAGCTCATTGTATTCAATGATATCCTTGGGGGTTTACGTTTCCAAATATCAGCATTTATTGCTGTCTGAAAGTTTGTTATAATTGATTTAGGAATCATTATTGGTATGGGTCTAAAAAGAAATAAGATCTGTGGTACTATGCACATTTTAACAGAATTAATCCATACCGCCCATGATCTGGTGCTCTTATCCCAGCCTTTTAATGTATCCTGTACTTCTCATAGTAGTTTGCTATGGTTATTTATGATAATTTCCTGTTTGGAAACTGAAAGATGTATACCAAGATATTTTATAGAATTATTTCTCCATTCGAATGGGTATTCATCTTTCAACTTTTGAGCAGTCGACTCTTGCATATTAATAGGTAAGGCTTGTGTTTTAATAATATTATTTTTATAATACGA
The DNA here is from genome assembly GCF_036172605.1 of Pelobates fuscus. Lineage (NCBI taxonomy): Eukaryota > Metazoa > Chordata > Amphibia > Anura > Pelobatidae > Pelobates > Pelobates fuscus. Next base: position 102,532,937 of record NC_086329.1, on the reverse strand, counting down.
CACTGTGCCATATTTCTTCAGTAATCCATCAGCGTCATTATTGCTTTATCTGGATTTGTTAATATTATCAAGACATCATCCGCAAATAAGACCACTTTTTGGGGTCCTATGTGAGTATTTAGCCCCGTTATTTAAACTTGTTTATTTATCTTATATACTAGGGGTTCACTGGTCATTAAAAAAAATAGTGGAGAGAGGGGGCAGCCCTCTCTCGTTCCATTAGAAAGGCAGAATTTACGAGACATGAAAGCTGAATTACTAACTCTAGCTGTTGGGTTTGTATTTAATGAAAGCATGCCTTGTTTCAATTTGTTCGGGAGTTGGAATGTATCTAGCACCTTCTCCATATATTGCCAATGTAGGCAAACGCCTTTTCCGCGTCAAGTGCCAACAATAATCCCTCTGTTTTTTGTCTTTTCTCTATTTCCAGTATATCTATAAATCTGCGGGTATTGTCCCCCACCTGTCTACCTGGCACAAAGCCTGCTTGTTCTGCCCCTATCAATTTGGGCAGTAGTGGTTTCAGTCTTAATGCCATTACTATTTCATTAAGCAGAAATATAGGTCTTAGGTTGACAAAACTAGTCAGTGGTTTTCCTGGTTTTGGCAATGTTATTATGATAGCTTCCAGCATTTCCGGGTGTACCTCACCTGAATCTACAATGCTGTTAAAAAGGTTTGTAAGGTTTGGGATCAATTTCTTTGCAAATTTAAAATAATAATAATTAGAAAACCCATCTGGGACTGGTGCTTTATGTTTTGAGGTTGTTTTTATAGCTTCCCACATCTCCTCCTCTGTAAAAGGTTTGTTCAAAACCTCAGTTTCTTCCTGAGTCACGCAGGGTAGTTCAACGTCTCTTAGAAAAGTGGAAATCATATTTAATGTGGGTTGAGTTGTGTTTAAATCCTCCCTTTAATTATATAGATATTCATAATATAATGCTAACTCGTTAACAATTTGATTTGGATCTATCAATTTGACACCTTTTGAGTTTACCAATATGGGATTTTTGATTGAGTTGACTTCTGCTTAAGTTGGGACGCCAATAATTTGCCCGTTTTATTTCTCTGTGTGTAATATTTCAATTTTGATTTTCTCAAATTGCGTTCCATTACCTTTAATTCCAAATTTTCTTGTTGTTTTTTAAGTTTAAAAAGTTTATTTCGTAAACATTTATTTAGAGTTTGTTCATATTGTTTCTCTGTTTCTCCTATAGATTTGAGAAGTTTTTTCTGTTCTTCTCCAAATTTTCGTTTTGCCCTTGCGCCTTGTTTTTGAAGTATTCTCCTCACTGTGGCCTTTCGAGCCAACCATGTAATTACTATAAAAGTATCCTTATTAATGTTTTCTTGAAAAAACTGATTAGTTGTATTCCTAATCTCTATTTCTCCCGTTTTATTGTCTAACAATGCTTCGTTCAAACGCTATGAACCCTTGCCTCTTGCCTGATATGAAGTATCAAATATGGAACATACTGGGCCATGGTCTGACCATGTTATTGGATCTATAGTTACCTTCACTAGAGACTGGAGTGTAGAGGCATCTGTCAAGCACATATCTATCCTTGAGTGATTAAGATGCACCGCTGAATAAAAAGTATAATCTCTAAGTTGAGGGTATTTAGCCCTCCACGTATCATATAGACCATGAGTTATCATTAATTTAGCTAATTTAGCACTTAAAGCAACCTTTCTCACAGACGGTATCTCATATCCTGAAACATCAACCTCTGGGTCCAGAGTGCAGTTATAGTCTCCGCAAATATATAGTTTGCCTTGTTTATATTTCTCAATTCCTTTTATCGCTTTCTGTAAAAAGCTTATTTGGTTACTATTTGGTGTATATATGTTTGCTATTGTTACTTTTTCCTCACATAAGGAACCCACCAAAATGAGTAATCTACCTTCCTTATCTTTATATTCTCTATCGCATTTAAATGGCCAGTCTGCATGAAACAACGTACTCACTCCCTTTGTTTTATTTTGGGCATATGCATGGTAGTTGATCGGATATCTAGGCGAGGTGAGAACTGGGGGTCTCTAAGCACAAAAATGTGCGCAGTTGCTGGAACAACAGTCTCCTTTTATGGGGAGTATTAAGGGCCATTCATGTTGAATGTTAGGATCAGGGCCGCCACCAGAAATTATGGGGCCCCTAACTCAGCTCAGGGTTTGGGCCCCCTGGGGCCCGCCTCCAATTACCGCCCACTGGGTCCACACACAGACACAAACGCACACACTGATACAAAAGGACACAGATACATACTAACAGACACACATACTGAAACAGACATACACGCATACAGGCATACATACTGACACACACATACTGAGACATACACACAGGCATACATAGTGACAGACAGACACATACTAACATACATACAGACACACATGCAAGAGGACATAAAGAGACATACATACATACAAACACCGACATACATACATACATACACAAACACACACACATTCATACATACAGACACTGACATCCATACACACATACATTCATAATGGCATGCAGACATACACAGACATACATTCATAATGGAATACAGACATACATACATACATACAGACTGACATGCATGCATATATACAGACATACTGACAGACATACATGCATACAGACATCCATACACACATACACACAGACCTACGTTCATAATGATATGCAGACATACATTCATACTGACATACAGACATACATATATACATATATACTGAAATACAGAAATACATAGACATATATGCATACAGACATACATGCATACAGACATACATGTATGCATACAGACATACACAAACATACATAGACAGACATACATACGTAGACATGCATGCAGTCAGACAGACATAGACATACACACAGACATACATACAGACATACACACATACATGCATCCAGACATACATACATACAGACATACATGCATACATACATACAGACAGACATACATACATAGACATACACACAGACATACATACAGACATACACACAGACATGCATGCATACAGACATACATACATAGACATACATGCATACAGACATACATACATACATACATAGACATACAGACAGACATACATGCATGCAGACAGACAGACATACCCAGACAGACATACATACACATACATGCATCCAGACACACAGACATACACGCATACAGAAAGACAGACATAGACATACAGACAGACATGCATGCATGCAGACAGACAGACAGACATACATACACATACATGCATCCAGACACACAGACATACATGCATACAGACAGACATACACGCATACAGACAGACAGACAGACATACAGACAGACATGCATGCATCCAGACAGACATACATACATACATAGACATACATACATGCATACAGACAGACATACACAGACAGACATAGACATACACACAGACATACAGACAGACATGCATGCATCCAGACAGACATACATACATACATAGACATACATGCATACAGACATACACATACATACGTACATACATACATACATATACATACATGCATACAGACACAGACAGACAGACATACATACACATACATGCATACAGACACACATACATACATAGAGACACACAGACATAGACATACAGACAGACAGACATACATACACATACATGCATACAGACACACAGACATACATACAGACACACAGACATAGACATACAGACATGCAGACATACATACACATACATGCATACAGACACACAGACATACATACAAACACACATACATAGACATACAGACAGACATACAGACAGACATGCATGCATACAGACATACATACATACATACATGCACACACACAGCTCATTTTCCAGCCACCCTCCTGTCTCTTACCTTTTCTTTGCAGGAGGGTGGCTGGGGATGATGGGAGTCGGCGCTGCTCCCTCTTCACTGCCTGGCTCTCCCTCTTCACGGCTGGGCGCGCGCGCTCCTCCCGCGCGGAGTGAGCTGGGAGGAAGTGACCACTTCCTCCCAGCAGCACTTGCGGCTGCTTTTTTTTTTTTTTTTTTTAAAGGGGCCCGGTCGCGCTATACAACGGCCACAGCGCTGACCGGGCCCCTGAAGGAGGGGGCTCATCGGGTGGCCCTAAGTGTGTGGGCCACCCAACTGTTATGGTTGTCACCCCCTGATGGCGGCCCTGGTTAGGATATTAAAATAATGAGCCATATTATATCACTGTTTGATCTCGTTCCTAACTCTATAACACTCTATAAGCTTTATGTTTAATCTGTTTGGCCATAAGAGATCCTGTAGTTTAGTTTTTTAATAAATTAAGTAAAATATAATGGAGTCTCTTTTTTTTTTAAATTCTTTATTTTTGTAGTGCAAAAAGATATGACAACGCTTATGTGGTACCCCAACGGCATTCCACATGTGTTTCAACAACAGTTATAACAGCGGGGTACACGGAATACTTGCACCTTTTTATATTATTATGCGAGGTCAGTTCTATTGCGAGTAGTTTATATGGAGATTGAGTACGTGAGATAAGCACAAGTTAATAAGGTCATGCATATAGATTAAACAATCAGTAGTTCCCTCAGACATGTGAAAGATTGTAACTGAGCTGGTTTACAAGTAATATGGGAATAAACAGGGTTAACTTTTTGTGCATATGGTATAAACAAAGCATTATGTTGCATGTCTAGTTTTCTGTGACAGTATAGTGATCGTGGGTCTTACTTGTGTAGGACCTGCTGGGCTAGTGATAGATATGGTATGCTGTACCTACATAGGCTGCAGGGCTCTGAAGAACAAGAAACATTGCTATGTCATGCTGGTAAATAAAGTAGCATCGCTTTGTAATCTAACAGTGCTAACAGTGTTAGGTTGTGTTTTCGTTTTAGGTAACTTTTAGGTAACTTTAAAAATTTACGTCATATATGGCAGCGGTAAACCAATAATATGTAAACAGTGTTATAAACAACTTGTGGAAACAGTGATGAAGTAGGTTAATCTACACTTAAATCTGAATAGTTCTCGTCCTTCCAGACAGCTCAGCTGCAATGGCTGCTCACCACTGGAGCTATGAGGACTCGATGAGCTTGTGTCAGTGTCTCTTTTAACCAATGCCTTTTTATGGGAGAATGTCGGTGCCCGCTAGTGGTCCGCGGGAGGCCACTGATACACAGGGTCTCGTGAGGGTATCCGTCTTGCCCCAGGCTGGTGGGTAGGCCTGCATCTTTTGACCACAAACTCGGCGCTTAATAAAGACCGAGGTTTCTCCCCATGTGGGGGTAACGGGGGATCTGATGGCATGCTTCTTCTTGCGGCGTTTGAGCCTCCGTTGGTGTGGGTGATGCTTTTGGGAAATTACCCGTCTGGTCTTCAGCCCAGGAGGGCGGCTGTCCCCGGCTCTGTGCAGCCTGGTTGTCTCGTGTGTTGTTGCTCGGCGCTCGGTGGTCAGCCGGCCAGACGTGCTGTGCTCTGGTGTGCTGCTGGGGCTTTGGGGTTGTCCGGCGTTCTCCTTGCCGCTTGTGTGGGTGCAGGAGCGTGCGCCCGGGTTGGCGCGGTCTGCCTCTCGCCTAGTCACTTGTCGGTGCTTGTGTGGACGGATGCCCGTCTGGAATACCTGCAGTGGGTCACCATAGTGGCGTCTGCGGGTCGTCTGTCGGATCCACCTGGCCACCGCCCGTGCCGCTTGAAGGTTGGACATACCCCTGCTGCACTGCAGTTCGTAGAAGGCTGAGCAGAGCCGGTCGAGGGCCTCTAGGGAGGGAGGGTGTGTATAGTTGCTCGGACACTAGTTTTTAAATGTTTTGCCTTATTTTAAGTTCAATTCATATCCTTTATATATTTTTCAGTTCAAGTAAATGAATGAGCTATCTCCGCTTCTGTTCTTTGCTTCATGTGACCAGCTATTTTTCCTTACGCACTGTCGTCCATTCTGGTAGCATCTTTCTCAAATGCGAATGGTCCACCGGTTCTGATGGAGTATTTGTAATCCTTCTTCAGGGTCTTCTATCTTCGTAATAACTTCTATCTTCGTAATAACGTAATGTTTCTTCAAATCAGCAATTTAGTTGGGAAACCCCATCTGTAGGTCACGTTATTATCTCTTAAAGGACCACTCCAGTGCCAGGAAAACATACTCGTTTTCCTGGCACTAGAGTGCCCTGAGGGTGCCCCCACCCTCAGGGACCCCCCCCCGCCCGGCTCTGGAAAGGGGAAAAGGGGTAAAACTTACCTTTTTCCGGCGCTGGGCGGGGAGCTCTCCTCCTCCTCTCCGCCTCCTCTCCGCCCCGTCGGCTGAATGCGCACGTGCGGCAAGAGCTGCGCGCGCATTCAGCCGGTCGCATAGGAAAGCATTTACAATGCTTTCCTATGGACGCTTGCGTGCTCTCACTGTGATTTTCACAGTGAGAATCACGCAAGCGCCTCTAGCGGCTGTCAATGAGACAGCCACTAGAGGATTAGGGGGAAGGCTTAACCAATTTATAAACATAGCAGTTTCTCTGAAACTGCTATGTTTATGGAAAAATGGGTTAACCCTAGCTGGACCTGGCACCCAGACCACTTCATTAAGCTGAAGTGGTCTGGGTGCCTAGAGTGGTCCTTTAAGTGTTTAGTAACTCTTAGGAAATCTCACAGCAGATAAGTCCGCAAACAATAAGATATGCGAATATGCTGACAGCATTGTTGTAGCCCTTCTTTGGGTGGATAAAATCATCTCTTTTGTGCTGAAGTAATGTAACCCCACCACAATATCTCTGGGATCCTCTGTGCTTAAATTTTTAGCTTTGGCACCCTGTGTGATCTATCAAACTGCAAGTCTTCTGTAGTAAGAGTGGGAACTATTGCCTTGACCATCTCGACTAGATAAGGTGGTATATCTGCCCCTGGACTGTTTCGAGCACACCCGTAACGCGGATATTGTTGCGCCTAGACCTATCCACTATATCCGCCATTTTCCCTGGAGTTTTTGATAGTCTGCTTCCATTTTGTTACGTTTTTCCCTCATTTTGTTATTGTTCTCGCAGAGCTCATCCATTTTGTCTTCCAGGGCCGATGTCCTTGTGCCCAGCTCATAGACCTCCTTGCGTATTTCTTCCGATATTTTTCTAAGATCTAGCTGTAATGATGTTCTCAGAGTGGAGAGCATGTCTGCCAACCTCTTTTCGGACAGGGAGAGATCTTCTACATTTTCTCCTAGAATTTGTGTAGAATCAGAACCCGCTTCAGAGTGATATGAGGGAGATCTCGCACTGCCTCCAGCCCCCCGCTCTGGTCTTCCTCTGTCTCTCTTATTTGTTTTAAAGAACTCATGTTGGTGTCTGTGATTTCGGCGGCACCATCTGGTAGCCGTATAGGTGGTGCAGAAAATTTGTACTAAGCTGATACAACATTGACGTGCTGTAAAAAAATGTCTGCCTTCCTTTTCTCTTCCTTACCCCTTTCTTCTCCTTTTTTTCTCTTTTCTTTTCCTTTCCTTTCCTTTCTTTCTTCTTTTTTTTTAATCTTTTTTTTTTCTACTCTTTCCTTTTTCTTTTTTACTTCCTCCCCCCCCCCTTTTTTTTTTAAATTCAGTGATATATTGTATTACTTCAATATAATATGTAGTTTTAATCTGGTGAGTTTTAATTCGCTGTTCTATCCTTTCCCCTCCTCAATCTCTTCAAATCGCTGCAGATCGCTTTTGGCCTTTTAGATTATTTTATGTCGCTTTGTATTATTTATATCACTTTATCATTGCTGCAGCATTTTGGATCACTTTAAATCACTTTAATTTACTTTAAAGGAACACTATAGTCACCTAAATAAAGCAGTTTTAGTGTACAGATCATTCCCCTGCAATTTCACTGCTCAATTCACTGTCATTTAGGAGTTAAATCACTTTGTTTCTGTTTATGCAGCCCTAGCCACACCTCCCCTGGCTATGATTGACAGAGCCTGCATGAAAAAAAAACTGGTTTCACTTTCAAACAGATGTAATTTACCTTAAATAATTGTATCTCAATCTCTAAATTGAACTTTAATCACATACAAGAGGCTCTTGCAGGGTCTAGCAAGCTATTAACATAGCAGGGGATAAGAAAATGTCAATTAAACAGAACTTGCAATAAAGAAAGCCTAAATAGGGCTCTCTTTACAGGAAGTGTTTATGAAAGGCTGTGCAAGTCACATGCAGGTAGGTGTGACTAGGGTTCATAAATAAAGGGATTTAACTCCTAAATGGCAGAGGATTGAGCAGTGAGGCTGCAGGGGCATGTTCTATACACCAAAACTGCTTCATTAAGCTAAAGTTGTTCAGGTGACTATAGTGTCCCTTTAACCCCTTAAGGACCAAACTTCAGGAATAAAAGGTAATCATGACATGTCACACATGTCATGTGTCCTTAAGGGGTTAAATCATTTCTAAACGCTTGGAGCACTTTATAACACTGCAACATTCTGAAGCACTTTGTAACACTTTGAAGCACTTGACACCTTCTGTGTCGCTTTAAAGCACTTTGAGTTGCTTAGAAGCAATTTGAACCACTTTGTATCGCTTTAAATCAATGTATATCACTTGTATCACTCTGCATCTCTTTGTATCACTCTGTATCATTTTGAGACACTTAGAACTAATAGAAAAATGTAAAAATAAAAAAGATCGCTACACAACTCTCCAAACACTTCAAAACATTACCATTCCTGTATTCCTCTTATCCACTCTTCTTTAGGAAAGGATCTTGCGATGTACAATGCTTTATGGTGCCTTATGAAGCCTTATGATAAGCCTTCCGATACCATACACTGCCATACGTTAATCCCGGCTGTTACTGCTTTACTTTAATTCTTGCCTTACTTTGGGTGCTCTATGAGCTGGAGTGGTCTGGGTGCCTACAGTGTCCCTGTAAGTGTCAAACTTTTACCATATTGGTCAGTATTGTTTTAGACCTGCGGGAGGGAGGTAAACACTCAAAAGCGTGTCTTTAAAAAATAAATAAAAAATAGACCAATAAAAAAGGTATTATTACATAATACAATAGTATTTTGGCATCTTGTCTACTGGACTAATATGGCTAAGCCAATCTACATGTACATTATATATATATATTCTATGTTTATAAATTAGTGAGTGGAGCAGGATAGTAGAGTGCAGGGGAATGTTGGGATGTTAAGTTAAGTAGGGGTTTAAACATTAATTCCTTGAGTTACCAGCTACGTGTGAAACGTTACGAGCCACCTCAGAGGCTTGTGCACAGTATTTGCTTTTTTCATTTTTTTTACATTTTATTTACTCAAATATGTACACAACTTCAGTTGGTGTGTATGCAGGGGCATCTTTATATTGATAGTTTTATGTGTGTGTAAATGCAGGGCCATATTTGTATGTAGTTTGTGTGGATACAGGTGCATATATTTGGGGCAGGTCAATGTTTTTGACTGTAGGGACATATGTGTGTATGTGAATGCAGAGATGTGTGTGGAGGGTAATGTGCGTAAAGAGGCGTACATGTGTAGTGGGGCAATGTGTGTTTATGAATGCAGGGGTGTTTTTTGTATGGTGGGCATTTTCTGTGTGAATTCAGTGGTGAATTTGTAGCCTTCACTGTCTATTGCCCATTCCCAACTCCAATAGCTAGTAGCCCATTACTGCCCCATAGCTTGCAGCCCATTCTACTCCCCTATTCCCCCCCATTGTTAATAGCCTATGTTTCTCCTCTACCCCCCATAGATAGTACCCAACCCCCCTCCCATAAAAGTAACCTATTCCCCTCTTCTCCCCCCATATATAATACTAAATTCTCCTCCTAGTACTCAATTTTCCTCCTCAGTACCCCAATCTCCTCTAAACTGACTCCTTCAGAGAGGTACAGATTCTCCTAATTTCCCCCACTCCAGCCCAATCCCTGCCAGTGATAATGATTACTTCCCCTGTAACTGATTGGAATTCTCATGAAAACAGTGTCCTGTCTATCATGGCAGCTCCGCGCGGCTCGTGCTGCTCTTTGACTCATGACGTCACTTCCCCGCACGGAGCTGTCCTGAGCAGTACATCAGGCAGCATGCATGCATTTCCGTGCGGCTGCGTTCTCTCACCCGACAGAGGCTCTGCTCATAGTGCCCCTGCCTGGTACATTACAGACAGGGCCCCCCTTTGCACTGAGGACCTGCCAACACTATTCTTGCACACCTGTAAGTCCGGCCCTGAAGAGCACATTTGAACGGCCTGCCAGCCCCACGTGCCGCGGCCACCGGGAAATTTCCAGGTATCCTGGTGGGCCAGTCCGGCTTTCATCATAATGTTTAGCTGCTGTCTCTTTAAATTATAAATAATACAGAGTAAGGAACAGCACACACATAAAAATACAGTTTTCAATTTTACAAGGCTATTTAAAGTCACCTAACTTGCCAAACAAAAATGGGGATTCAGTTCCACCATTTGGCCATATTGTGTTTCACCCACCACTACATCACAGTACTTTATTATCGGTGGGTCCTTCACTAATACATATATAATGCTAAATTAATGGGATAAAAACACAATTCAAAAAAATAGAGCAGGAATATCCAACAAAGGTTTCTACCATGACTCTTAGTTCACTGTTGGATGGGGATCCTGAGACTTATAAAACTGGGGTAAGATAATATTAGTTTATCCATTACTGACCGGTTCATATCTCCATATATGGACAGGTGTAGTGACATCATAAACACTCTGACATCATATGATGAAACAGTCAATGTCAAATTCACCTACCCTCAGAGTGACTGGACACCTTGCGAGTGGACAGTGGCTACTGCATTGCTTGAGTGCAATTTTCAATAATTTCTTTATTGTTACTATTATTAATTAGCTGATTGCTAAATATATTTGTGAATTTGAAAGCAATAGATTCACACAGCATAATATAAGAATGAAGAGAACAAGAAAGCGTTCTCATAAGAAAACTGAGGTAAGTCAGGAAAATTCTGACGAATTTAAAAACAAATATAGAAAACTCAGTAACGGCTCAAAAGAGCAGGAACAGCGGTTATCTCCTGGACATTCCAGGAGAAAGAGAAGTAGGAGCTGCAATGAGCAGGACTTTGAGAGAGGGAGAGAACCCAAAAGACGGCTCCTTGCTGAGGAACGCATCAGATATCAGGGACAGAAAAGATCCAGGACCTCCAGTCATGATGAAGATGAGCAGCTCATGCAAAAAAGACCAAAGCTCTCCCCGTCTCCCAAACTGGGTCAGAAAAGTGAGAGGAAGTCTGTTGTAAAGAGCGATCAGACATCTCCACCCAGAAAGCAAGCCCTGAAACGAAGCAGGGAATACGATCATGGGGAGCAGCTCAAGCAGAAAAGATCAAAGTTCTCCTCATCTTCAAAACTGGGTCAGAGAAGTGAGAAAAAGTCTCCTGGAAAAAGTGGTCAGACATCTCCACCCAGAAATCAAGCCCTGAAAAGAAGCAGGGAATATGATGAGGAGGAAAAGGAACAAGTTAGGCAGAAAAAGATAAAGATCTCCTCTGGAAAGCAGGAAGAGGAGAAAAGAGATAAGGTGGAGATAGGAGAGAAAAAGTGCTTTAAGAAAGAAAACAAGTCAACGAGCGACGATGAATGTGTGGCAGGTAAGATGAACATACAAGATTTAAAGAGATTGGTCAATTTAAAATACAATAGATTTTACCCTCAATTGACCATACTCTGAACCCATTCACTGTCTCTATTTAATCACTATGTCCCACACTTTGGTGACCATAAGTGCTCAGGCGATGGTTTTTTAAACTATAATGGTACAGACCAATATTTGAAGACCTTTGATATATCTAGAATATTTATCCATCCATTAGGAAATAGCCAAAGATATTCATGGCTAATGTACCACAAACTATACAATTGTTTTAATGAAATGGTCCATGATGTGATGTTTACAAACCATATTATTATTTCATATAACTGGGTGGGATCAGAAGATTTGTAGGGCAAATCTGGGGTACTAGAGAAATTAAGTTGGTCCCTGTGTTTATGTTGAAGTGGAGACTAATATTATATGTGTTCATTCTTTCAGGAGTAAGTGGACAGTCTGTGGTTGAACCAAAGAAGTCACTGCCTCTGTCATTCCACGGTTATAGATTCCACAAAGTGCTGGGACAGGGGAGCTATGGAAAGGTGAGTCAACAAGCAATGTCTACACCTTATTTAATACATCTATTGATCTAGTAGGGAACAATTATAGGTCTCATAATCATCATTATCTTCCTATAACAATTAATTGAGATTAACTTTCTTATAAATCTGTGTATCATCCATAAATGTGGAAAACATAATAACATCTGCAAAGTATTTACAACATTTTATTGAGACTCCAAATAAAATCTCCAGGACTCTTCTATTCTGTGATGTTTAACATGGTTTCTTATACTAACAGTTCTATTAAATCTTCTTAAATTATTTTTATTAAACAATTATTGAAAAACATATTGTTAACAATATGGAACAGAATCAAAGTCAAGTAAACAATCGAATTATCAATAATGAAAAGTAGGTGAGGGTAAAAAAATAAAGAAAAGAAGGTGATGGGTTCCATCCATAGATACATGAAATACAATTCTCAAAGTTGCACAAAATTCTACGTGGAGTTCTATTGAATCTTTGTATCTTTCTCTAAACTCTTATTATTCACATTAGAATTACAGACATAGGTCTCGATTTAATGTTTGGGTAAGCTTTTCAAATGCTCACAATCTCTTTTCCAATTATTTGTCTACTGAAGTCATTACAGTCTATAGGACAATTTTGTAGATAAATCATTTATATATTTTTTTCTAACAGATTGTGAACATTTGATTATCAAAGTTTATAAAAAAAATATTAAATTAAGACCTTAGTTAGGACCCAGATCTCTATATATCCCTTACACAGCAATTATTCTCGATCTCTGAATATATCTATATCCCTTATATATGGTTCTCAGGTAGGTCCCAGAGCTATGCATATATATATCCCTGATATAGGGTTCTCAGGTAGGTCCCGGAGCTATGTATATATATATATATATATATATATATATATATATATAT